>NW_028263371.1:34425405-34660405 GCF_051168715.1 Poecilia mexicana
TCATTTGAAATTGCCACACTAATTTCATGTGTAATAGTGATCAGGTTAAATCAGTTATATAATGCTCAAAGCACAAGTTGTTTATAATACCAGCCAACTCCTCCTCTGTAATAATTGAGTGTTCCGCCATGTTGTAGTTCTGACATGCTGGTCAGGCCTCTATTTTAACTGAGTCTTGGCCATAGATAGAACTACAGTTATGGCAGTTATGGCTGCTGGTTTGTAGTCCAAACCAGCAGCCTTTCTCTGGATTCTGTTGCAATCTTTAAGACAACCATGAAATGCTAATGTTAATGAACTGCCTTGCTGCGCAAGGCAGTTCACTATCCTGAGAAAAAAAACATAAAAAAAAGATTTTCATTTTTGCATCGCCTACGGCGATGCACTTTTGTCAGTGCAATTTTCAGAGTTTTATTTTGAAACTTTCAGTAAACTTAATTTTCATAACCACACTAATCCAATGTGTAACAGTGGTTTGGTTAATCCACCTGTATAATGCCCAAAACAGGAAGTAGTTCTAACTGCCAGCTCAGCCCTCCTCTGTAATAATTGAGTGTTCCGCCATGTTGTAGTTCTGACCTTCTGCTCTGCCCTCTGCATTAAAGTGTTCCGCCATATTTAGAACTACAGTCTTTGTAGTCCAAACCCCAGCAGTTCTCCCTCTCTGCATTCTGTTGCTATAGTGATGAAAGTGCCCTGTGTGTGTCAGACTTATCTATCTTTATGAGACACCCAGTCAGTTTTAATGGAAAAAGCAGTCCGAACGACTGCTTCCCGTTCGGGTTCCGTAAGTCCGATCCAAAAACCGTTTGAAGCATATGAGAGGGCTATTTCTCATCTCATCTATTACCGCGATTCATATCTGTAGCTCAATCACAGTAATTGCAGTGATGAGAGAAAAATGGTGTGCGCTGAGCTCAGAGATTTTTCAGAAATGTATGTAAAACACTGGAGAGGAGCGTCAGTTATCCTGTCCCAAAACTTTGCTCTGAAGCACCTGGACCGAAAACCATAAGCCCTAGGGAAATTTTGAAAACATTTTACCGGAGCAGGCATTCGTATCAATGTCATGACCGACTTTCATACCAATAGAGCAATTTTTGCACCCATGAGAGCGATTTCAAAATTATTTTGGGGTCAAAATTCCACTCTTTTTCTCACTCTAAAAAGCGGCAGTTGGTTTCAGTTACACTCTAAGGTTTTGGCAGTTGGAAATTTCGCTCGTTTTTCGCTTTTTACGTCGCCGTCGTAACTCCGATCCCCAATAAAAGTAATAGCTCCAATGCCGGGATCGAGACACACGTTTTGATACCACTTTTGTGGGTGGGCACGCAGCGGTACGAGCCGCATTAACGGTAATGGAAGAAGTTGTTATAATAATAATAATATCCAGGCGTTCTATTGGGTGTAGAACAATAGGTGCCTGCCATGCAATGCATGGAGGCAGTGACTGACCTGCTTCGCAGGTCAGTCACTGCTCTCCTTATGCATTGCTAATGGCATGCCCCAACTAGAAAATTCCACAGAAATTTTAAGGGGCATGCCAAAGTGTGCCCGTCGGTTTTTAATCAAGCATTCTGATGCAAAAAATTAGCATTTATGCTAAAGAAAGCTGCAATGTAGTCAATAACCTGTGGCGAGTCAGAAACATGTTGACTAAACTGTACCTGTACCATTCAGTATGTTGAAATTAATGCATAAGCCAAAATGCTAATATTAGCGTGAAGACTAATATTCATGTAGGATGTGTGGCATCACTAGCATGTTTTCTGTCATTGATTTACTCCATTCAGTATACTGAACATCGCTAATAAGTAAGAAAATTAGCTAATAGCTACCTTTAGGGAAAAGACTAATGCTAATGCTAATGCACTGCCTTGCTGCGCAAGGCAGTGCACTAGTGGGGGCAGTAAAATGCTAAACTTGTGCTAATGTTAATGAACTGCCTTGCTGCGCAAGGCAGTTCATTATCCTGAGGAAAAAAATGCGAAAAAAGCTTAATATTATTGCAACGCCTACGGCGTTGCACTAGCATGAGAGGAATATGCAGACTTTTATTTTGAAACTTTCAGTAGGCTTCATTTTAACCACCACACCAATTCAATGTGTAACAGTAGTTTGTTTAAACCATTCACATAAAGCCCAAAGCTGATGTGAAAAATATCAAGGCTTTTATTTTGAAATTTTCATTAAGCTTCATTTTAATTGACCACAGCAATAAAATGTGTAACAGTGGTTGGGTTAATCCAACTATATAATGCCCAAAACAGCAAGTAGTTCTAAATGCCAGTTCAGCCCTAATCTGTGGTATCTGAGAGTTCCGCCATGTTGTAGTTCTGACCTTCAGTCATTGTAGTTCTAAAGAGCAGCTCAACTATCATGTTAGTGAGACACACAGGGAGAGACAGAATTCTAACAGTTTGAAGCAGTTAGTTTCAAAGCGGCTTACTGTTCAGCATCCATAAGAGCAATCCGAAAACTTTTTGAAGCATATAAGAGGGCAGTGATTTAAATCTGTAGTTGTCTCTGCACTAACCTGAGAGAAAAACATAATAAAGGCCTGAGAGGAATATTCAGGCTTTTATTTTGAAATTTTCAGTAAGCTTCATTTTAAATGGCCACACTAATCCCATGTCTAACAGTGGTTGGGTTAAACCAGTTTATATATAAAGCCCAGAACATTCTGCCCTGTCTGTAGTTATAACATTCTGCTCACCTTCTTTCTGTAATAAGTCAGAGTTCCACCATTATGTACTTCTTAACTGCCAGCTCAGCCCTCCTTTGTAATGATTGAGGGTTCCACCATGTTGACCTTCCGACCTTCTGCTCAGGCCTCTGTAGTAAAGTGTTCCATCGTGTTTAGAACTACAAAGATGGCGTTTTTGTAGTCCTAAGGAGCAGTTTGGCTTTTGTCTGTGTTCTGTTGCTATAGTGATCAAGCCTCCCCCTGTGTTTCTCCAGACAGGGGGAGAAACAATTCTATGTGTTTGAGCCAGCCAGTTTCACTCCAAAAAGCTGTCCGAACAACTCCTTTCCATTCGGGAACCGTGATACGTATTCGAAAACCGTTTGAAGCATATGAGAGGGCTATTTGTCGTCTCATTTAGTACCGCGATTCATATCTGTAGCTCATTCACAGTAATTGCAGTGATGAGAGAAAAATAGTGTGCGCTGAGCTCAGAACTTTTTGCAGAAATGTATGTGAAAAGAGCAATTACATGATGTAAAAATTGTCAAGGCTTTTATTTTGAAAATTTTCAATAAGCTTCATTTGAAATGGTCACACTAATTTCATGTGTAATAGTGATCGGGTTAAATCAGTTATATGATGCTCAAAGCACAAGTAGTTCAGAATACCAGCCAACTCCTCCTCTGTAATAATTGAGTGTTCCGCCATGTTGTAGTTCTGACATGCTGCTCAGGCCTCTGTTTTAACTGAGTCTTGGCCATAGATAGAACTACAGTTATGGCAGTTATGGCTGCTGGTTTGTAGTCCAAACCAGCAGATTTCCCTTTCTCTGGATTCTGTTGCTGTAGCGATTGGCCCTCAGCCAACTGCTGTGTGTGTGAGACAGAAAGCTGGGGAAGGATTTCAATCTTTGAGACAACCATGAAATGCTAATGTTAATGAACTGCCTTGCTGCGCAAGGCAGTTCACTATCCTGAGAAAAAAAACATAAAAAAAAGATTTTCATTTTTGCATCGCCTACGGCGATGCACTTTTGTCAGTGCAATTTTCAGAGTTTTATTTTGAAACTTTCAGTAAACTTAATTTTCATAACCACACTAATCCAATGTGTAACAGTGGTTTGGTTAATCCATCTGTATAATGCCCAAAACAGGAAGTAGTTCTAACTGCCAGCTCAGGCCTCCTCTGTAATAATTGAGTGTTCCGCCATGTTGTAGTTCTGACCTTCTGCTCTGCCCTCTGTATTAAAGTGTTCCGCCATTCTTAGGACTACAGAGTATTTGTAGTCCAAACCCCAGCAGTCCTCCCTATCTCTGCATTCTGTTGCTATAGTGATGAAAGTGCCCTGTGTGTGTCAGACTTATCTATCTTTATGAGACACCCAGTCAGTTTTAATGAAAAAAGCAGTCCGAACGACTGCTTCCCGTTCAGGATCCGTAAGGCCGATCCAAAAACCGTTTGAAGCATATGAGAGGGCTATCTGTCATCTCATCTATTACCGCGATTCATATCTGTAGCTCAATCACAGTAATTGCAGTGATGAGAGAAAAATGGTGTGCGCTGAGCTCAGAGATTTTTCAGAAATGTATGTAAAACACTGGGGAGGAGCGTCAGTTATCCTGTCCCAAAACTTTGCTCTGAAGCACCTAGACCGAAAACCGTAAGCCCTAGGGAAATTTTGAAAACATTTTACCGGAGCAGGCATTCGTATCAATGTCATGACCGACTTTCATACCAATAGAGCAATTTTTGCACCTATGAGAGCGATTTCAAAATTATTTTGGGGTCAAAATTCCACCCTGTTTCTCACTCTAAAAAAGCGGCAGTTGGTGTCAGTTACACTCTGCGTTTCGGCAGTTGGAAATTTCGCTCGTTTTTGGCTTTTTACGTCGCCATCGTAACTCCGATCCCCAATAAAAATAATAGCTCCCTTCTCGGCATCGAGCCGCACGATTTGATACCACTTTTGTGGGTGGGCACGCAGCGGTACGAGCCGCATTAACGGTAATGGAAGAAAAATAAAGATATATATAAATAAAGAGACATTCTATTAGGTGAAGAACAATAGGTGCCTGCCATGCAATGCATGGAGGCAGTGACTGACCTGCTTCGCAGGTCAGTCACTGCTCTCCTTATGCATTGCTAATGGCATGCCCCAATAAAGAGACCTTCTATTGGGTGTAGAACAATAGGTGCCTGCCATGCAATGCATGGAGGCAGTGACTGACCTGCTTCGCAGGTCAGTCACTGCTCTCCTTATGCATTGCTAATGGCATGCCCCAATTTGATTAGTCCTTTTCTGACTGTACGTACATTCACAACTATAGATGTATTTCCATTGATCATGGAATGGCGCAAATTGAAATTACATTAATTTGCTTAATGAAAAGACGCTAATTTTGAAAAAAAAAAAACAAAAAAAAAAAAAACGTTTTTAGATTAAAAAAAAATTGTGCTAAGATGAGCACAACTCAACCAGTCCGACACGTGGGATGGGTAGTGGCCAAGGGAGGGGGCCCTGGCGATCCGATCCTCTTGGGATGTGAAATGTCATCTCTCTGGTGGGGAAGGAGCCTGAGCTAGTGTATGAGGTTGAGAGGTTCTAGCTAGAAATAGTTGGTCTCACCTCAATGCATGGCAATATTATAAAGGCAATAATATTGCCTTTATAATATTGTCTCTCCTTGAGACTGGATCCAGTCTCCTTGAGAGGGGCTGGACATCCTTCCACTCTGGAGTTGCTCATGGTGAGAGGCGCCGGCAGAAGTGGGCATACTGGTTGGCCCCATCTCAGTGCCATCTCAGTGCCTGTACATTGGGGTTTACCCCGGTGAACGAGAGGGTCGCCTCCCACTGCCTATGGGTGGGGGGATGGGTTCTGATTGTTTGTGCTTACGCATCGAACAACAGTTCAGATTATCCACCCTTCTTGGAGTCCTTGGAAGGGGTACTGAAGAGTGCCCCTCCTGGGGATTCCCTTGTTCTGCTGGGGATCTTCAATGCTCACATGGGCAATGACAGTGAGACCTGGGGCATGGTTGGGAGGAATGCCCCCCCATTTGAACTCAAGTGGTGTTCTGTTGTTGGACATATGTGCTCAACATGGATTATCCGTAACAAACACCATGCTCAGGCATAAGGTTGTCCATATGTGCACATGGCACCTGGACACCTGAGGCCACAGTTCAATGATCGACTTTTTCATCGTTTTGTCAGATCTGTGACCACATGTCTTGAACACTCAGGTGGAGAGAGGGGCAAAGCTGTCCACTGACCACTACCTGGTGGAGAGTTGGCTTCGTTTTTGGGGGAGGATGCTGGTCAGACCTGGCAGGCCCAAATGTGTTGTGAGGGTCTGCTGGGAACGTCTGGCAGAGTCTCATGTGAGACTGAGCTTTAACTCCCACCTCTGGCAGAACTTTGAACACGTTCCGGGGGAGGTGAGGGACATTGAGTCTGAGTGGACCATGTTTATGTCTCTTTTGGTCTCTTTTGTTGAGCCGGCTTATCGAACTTGTGGCCGCAAGGACGTTTGTGCCTGTCGCAGCAGCAACCCTCGAATCTGTCGGTGGACAACTTCGGTGAGGGATGCTGTCAGGCTGAAGGAGGAGTCCTATTGGGCCTTTTTGGCCTGTGGGACCGAAAGCAGCTAATGGGTACTGGCAGTCCAAACGGCATGTGGCTTGGGTGGTTGCTGAGGCAAAAATTTGGGCGTGAGAGGAGTTTGGAGAAGCCATAGAGAAAGAATTCAGCACGACTTCGAGGCAATTCTGGCCTCCAGGAGGGGCCAGTGTCTCAGGAGGGGCAAGCACCAACACTGTTTATAGTGGGGATGGTGTGCTGCTGACCTTGACTTCTGACGTTGCGGGTTGGTGGGCAGAATACTTTGAAGACATTCACAATCCCACCAACATGCCTTCTGTTGAGGAAGCTGAGACTGGGGACTCTGGGTTGGGCTCTCCAATATGGAGATTGGAGAGCTCGGGGATGGATGAATCCAGCCCACGGATTCATCCATCCGGAGATTCACCCGGAGTTCCTTAAGGCTGTGGATGTTGTAGGTTTGTGTTGGTTGACACAACTCTGCAATGTTGCATGGATATCAGGGGCAGTTTCCCTTGATTGGCAGACTGGGGTGGTGGTCCCCTTGTTCAAAAAGGGGTGTGCTCCAATTACAGAGGGGTCGCACTCTTAAGCCTCCCTGGCAAGGTCTATTCAGGGGTCCTGGAGAGGAGGATCAGTTGGATAGTCGAACCTCAGATTCAGGAAGAGCAGTGTGGTTTCGTTCTGGTCGTGGAACACTGGACCAGCTCTACACCCTGAGCAAGGTCCTGGAGGGTGTATGGGAGTTCGCCCAACCAATCTACATGTGTTTTGTGGACTTATAGAAGGCGTTCAACCCTTCGGAACCCTGTGGGAGGTTCTCCGGGAGTATGGGGTACCAAGCCCTTTGATATGAGCTGTTAGGTCCCTCTATGGTGTGCATTGCCACCAGTAAGTTGGCTCATTTCCGGTGAGGTTTGGACTCTGCCAGGGCTACCCTTTGACATCAATTCTGTTCATTTCTTTCATGGACAGAATTTCTAGGCGCAGCCAATGTTGACTTATGACTCAGTAAGATTTAGAGAAACTCATCCATCCATTTATCTTTAGTCACATTGATTACTGTGACAGCGTTTTTACAGGTCTGCCTAATAAATCTATCCTCCAGCTGCAGTTGATCCAGAGTGCTGCTTCTTGTTTTTTCACTAAAACCAGCAAGATAGAGCACATCATTCAGTTCAAAATCCTTTGCACTTGCTCCATGTAGCTCAGAGAATAGATTTTAAAATACTGTTAGCTTATAAATTACTGAACCACAATACATTCAAGATCTGCTGCTGTTGTATCAAACTTCCAGACCTATCAGGTCTTCTGTCTCTGGTCTGCTCTGCATCCCCAGAACCAGATCCAAACATGGAGAAGCACCATTCAGCTTCTATGCACCACAAATCTGGAATAAACTTCTAGGAAACTGAAAAATAGCTGAAACACTAAATGCCTTTAAATCTAGACTAAAAATCAACCTGTTTGTAGTTGCTTTAGAAACATCATAAATGAAACGTTAATCAGCAATCTGATGTGTGAAGATGGTACGTGACAAAATGCAATGTTTTAATTGACTGTGACTGTGTGTTCTATGACTTTATATTTTTGTATTGTTATGATGTAAAGCACTTTGAAATGCCTTGTGGCATACAAATAAACTTGATTGATTGATTAAACATTGCAGTTATTTAAATACAGCAACATCCAGAAAAATATTTATATGTGATTGTAGCATCCCGGTTGAAAAGATGGTCTCTCTAATGCAGTGGTTTCCAAACATTTTCTGCGCCCCCCCCTATGGATTACAAAATGGCTGTCTGGTTGGTTGAAACGATGCGTGTGAGGGGGGGCATCGACTTATTTGGGGGCAAAATGAATGTATGTAGCTGAAAATAGACACCAACATCGGTAGCCTACAAGGTGCTTGTTAAGCTTAAGGTTCTGTATTAATATTAGCTAGTCATCTTTTAGCAAACATTACCTGCATCCAGCAGCTTTACTCAACTCAGTCGGTTAGTTTGGAGGGAAAAACTGTGAAAAGTTCTTTGCGTTTTGCTGGTTTGCTGCCGTGATTCTAACACAAACCTACGTAGCTCCGCCCAGCAGCAGCAGGTCTCCTTCACAGGTGGAAACCCAGCGCGAGCGTCGTAGCGCTCATGTTGCGTTTAAAGGCGGCTCGGAAAAACAGGTTACAACATGTTAACAACGGATTAAACAGTTTTAACTGCTGATAAAAGTGACAGAGGACACAGATATGGGAAGTGTGGAAGCCTCTACTGTATCAAATTGACAGAGGAATAACAGAGAGTTGGCCTTTCTAAGGTAAAAACCCAGCACATACAGTGTTCATGTTTTTTTTTTTTTTTTCATCCAGATGGCTTCCCGCGCCCCCCTGCAATGACACGGCATGGGGGGCCGTGTCCTGGCACGGCCCCCCCTAGTTCCCAAACTAGGGGGCGCGCCCCACAGTTTGGGAACCTCTGCTCTAACAGATGGTTCACGTTTCTTTATTCAACAGCCTTTGTACATGAACACACCGTAAGAGCTACAAACATACAAATAAAATACCATTAGTAACTCTTAGTGGTTCTAACCTTTTACCTTGACCTATAAACCTTACTTTATGTAATAACATTAAATTTACAATACATGTATTTAATTAACTGTAACATTTCTCTATTACAAATGAACCAAAACGTATTCCAACTGTTTGACAGTTAATCAAATATTAACACCATTTCATGTTGAAACAATAAACATCATGCTCAATAAATACAATTCACTCATCAAAACACCCACCTTGTTCCCTCATCAACAAAGCGCTAACTAATTGATTGTCTGGACCTTAATTGGACTATTCCTTAGTTATCTCCCCTCAACCGTGACTTGTATGCTCGCTCACTCTCTGCACTATGTCCAAAACAGCCAACCGTCAGTTACCGTCAGAAGTCTGTGTAGATCACCTAGCAACCTTGTTCCTTCAAAACCCCTTCAAATCAAAAACATTGGCTGAAAGGCAACAAACAACTCCCGGCCAAATGAACAACACCAAAAAACAAATAAATATATATGTATCAATAAAGTCATTTACAGTGATACATAACTACAAAATACTGATAGTTGTGAAACCTTGATGTTGTCATGTGATTGGACAACTCCCTCGTCCCCCTTAGTTAAAATAATTAACAGAAAGATACTATCACAATACAGTTAAAGAGAATGAATTCAGCTGTTTTGTTGTGTGTAAATTTTGAGCAAAAATGAGCAGGAGATTGTAAAATCATAAAACGGGAGAAATAGAGAATTTGAGGAAGTAGGTATGTTCTCTAAGGGAGAACATTCTCATTATGTTTTAAAATGAAGTATTTACTTATTATTTTCAGTGAATGATCAGAAAGTCTTATTCTTTGCAAATTAATGTTGAAAGTAATCATTTTAACAGTCATTGAGAGTCTTCGCATTTTAATAAGTGGGATACAGATTTGACATTAGGATGATGCAGCCCCAGGGTGGGGACAAGTGTAGGAAATAAGTATTTGATATGATGATATTAGTATAACTTGAGGGTTTTATGAATTTTTTTGGTGTGAAATAGATAATCTAGGACCATCCAATTTATTCTATAATGAAGATTCAGACTTAACAGTGAAAGAGTGAAGTTTACAGAAGTAGACAGCATATTGTTAGTAATCTAGATTTATTAGCAGTGATGAGACAAAACTGATATATTTAAAAGGAACAGTTATCTCTATGTCCTTTTAGGCAAAGGCTATTTTGTAGAACCAGTTCATGATTAGACTTTTAGAAGTTTACTGATGACTAATAATACAAGAAAACGTCTAAAACCAACAGGGTAAGACTTTAGTAAAAACCAGGTTGGTGCTAAGCTGCTCTGTGTAAATGCTTTAATGTTTTACTTTCTATGTATAATCATAAATTGCAAACATGGAAAAGTTATGATGATGAAAAGTTTATCTAAGCTGTATTGGTTAAATAACAAGTTAAAATTGTGAGCAGTCTGATGTTTTTTTTATAACTGTGGAATTGAATGCTACAAATATTCATAATGAATTAATATTAAATAATGATATCAATAATTGGGAAGTAGATTAAACTAAGTCTTTATCACTTAAATTATATTTTTATTACAAATGTATAAAATGTATTGATTGGTAAGATAAGGAACAGAAGATGACTCAGATGTGGTGAGAGAAAAAGGAAAGTTGTCTAGGACAGAGTATAAGTGGCTATAGGGGAACAATTTTAATTGCAAAAAAGGAGGAATTTTCCAGCAAAGAGGGATGGTTTTACGTGTCACAAAGGCATTGCTCAAAAAAGGATAAGGCAGAAGCACTTGCTAATATTCGGGGTTGTGTCTCGGGGATAGTCTTTGTGTTCACATCAGGAGGAGAGAACAAAGAACAAATGGATCAACCCAGGAAAGGGGGTACGAGCCTCACTCTCTGTCTCCTTGAAAATGTAAAAAGTTCAAATAGATACAGTTATAGGGAAAGATAATTAATCATGATTTGATTATAAGAGATTATAAACTCTGCAAATTAAAGCAATGAAAATCTTCTGGGAAGTTGTGAACATGTGATTGTTGAGATTGTTGTGATCTGTGTTTTGTGTAGTTATTTTTGAGGTTTATCTGTCTAGATCTGTTTTCCCTTGTGAGTCTCTGTGTCTTCCCTGTTGATTGCTCCCAGCTGTGTCTAGTTCCCTGATTACCCTCCCTGTGTATTTAGGCCCACCTGTTGTCTGTGTTCCTTGTCGGGTCCTCGTTGTGTGTTCGTCTAAGTCGTCTGCCAGTTCCTTGTGTTCTCTGTTTTCCCTGTGCTGCCACTGTTGGACTTCATTTGGATTTATCATTAAAACCACCATTCATCTTCATCCTGGGTCTGCCTGCGTCTTCCCTCACCTCACCAAACTACCAATCATGACAGAGATTGTTACCTTTAAAAGTTCTTCATGAGGTTAAATGCTGATTGCTGAGCTGAACAAAACAGTACACAGAGAAGATAAATAAAAAAATCACTTTGTTATTTATGTAGTATGGTAATCTTTAATTATCAGCAAATGGCTGCATCTTTCCCTCTTAAATTATATTTAAGCAGTAAGGTACTCAGTCTACAGTCACACTGGAGGCTTCAACACACAATTCAGAGTTTTTGTGAAATCCAAATTCATTTGCATGGTCATTCACATTTCCAAATATTTGTATAATTTCTCGTGTGAATTGCAAAGGATCTGAAAGTGTGCCACATGTATGGTAGAGGGCGCAATAATGTCACACAGAGGACATGCTAAGCCAACCACATTAAAAAAAGACGAAGAAGTGTTTAGTGTTTGCAGGAGGAAACACGAATGCTCATGGTGGAGCGTGTCTTTTCATGTTAAAGTTGTTATCCAACCATAGGCAGCATATCAGCACTTTAATCCTCATTATCATCCACCATGGTTGTTGTTTTTCTTCCCGTTTGAGCGCATCAGGTCATACCACAGTGACATTTGTTGAATATCAATGACATTCGGGTCGAATCATGGGATTTATGCGACCTGACGGTATACACAGAGGTCACATCTGAAAACATCAGATACATATCGACTTTAGGACCACATATCCAGGTGGTCCTAAATCTGATATGTTCCTGAGTTGCTTTTGAAAAAATCCGATCTGTGTTCAGACTGTCATGAAAAGATCAGATGAAGGTCACATCAAGGCAAAAAAAAATCTCATTTGGTCACTTCAGCTTTTTTAATATTGCTATAACTTTGTTTCACCAGGAACTTTTTTCTGCATGCAAATTTATATTTCAAGCTTAGAAAGTCAGGCATAGTGATTAATTGTGATTATTCACTGTGCTAGAGTGTGACTAATCTGATAATTTTCTTTTTATCGATTGACAGTACTAGTTTTAATTCATGTCTTTGGAGAATTACTTAAACCTTTCACTAAATGTACTTACTACATTTCAGACACAACTTTCAGCATGCATATTGTAACCTCTTTTTCTTTCTAGCAGGGTTTGGGACACCATCAGATCTTTTACCACCTGGCACTATAGCATCATCTGTCCTGTCGAAAGCATCCCCATTAAATCCGAGTCAATGCATGAAATGTTTTTTTAGCATAAAATCAGCTGGGCTTGATAAAATGACAAGAAATGCAGAAAAGATTACCCAACGAAGTATCACTGCTGGAATTATGGCTGGAAGATCACAAACAAGTACAGATACAGCCAGACCAGATAATCGAGCCAAGATACTGAAAATGATCTCAGCCCTCGCAGAGCTGCACAAGACCTTCAACAGCACACTGAGCTCACAAATCACTCTTATCCCTCATGGTAATATTACTTTATTTTCTCACTTATGTGGATTCTAAAACCAGTTCCTATCCTTCTTCCTGATCAGCATTCGGTTTTTTTTCTTTTCCTTTTTGTTATTTCAGCAAACAGCAAAAATCCTAGAAGAAAAAGTAAAGTGGTAAGATCCAGTGTTCAGATCAATTAACTTTACTCCAGTATTGTGATTTACAGCCTACATCATATTATGTATATCACAATATAATATGATGTATATAAAAATCAGAAGCGCTTTTATATGCACGATTCCCTCCAAGTACATAAGATTTGTTGCCTGTTATTTCTTCCTGTGGGAAGCTCCCTGCTCCAGTAAAGACAACTGCTGCCACTCTGCCAGCCTCGCAGACCACTGATTCCAGGTCAAGCCCAGACTCTGTTGCCCTGAGTATGCCAGGGCGAAACTTCAGGAAGTCTCTGCCACCACAGACCAAGAAGACCAACAAAAGAGGTGAAGAAAGCCAAAACCTTTTCACCATGCATCTGTGTTTGGCACTGTTTTCAAACTAGAAATGCCATTTTTATTATTCATTATGACACATTGTGTCACTTTGTTAGAGTGACCAACAGTATTTGAAGTACATTAAAACTATATTACCCAAAGTACTACTTGAAAATATGAGCAATGGGCTATTTTAGGTAACACTTTATTTGAAGGGGGTTGAATAAGACTGTCATGACACTGTCATAAACATGACATAACACCTGTCATGAACATGAATAAGTCTTCATGAATATTTATGACTGTTGTCATAAAGCGTCATTTGGTAAATTATGACACTTTTAATACAAAGTTGACATTATTCAAAATGTCTTTGTTATGACAACTTGACATTAACCAAGAAATCATGATCTGACATAAATTTGTCATGATAGTAGTCATAATGATTTAATTATTACACTAGCAAAAGCTTTAACAAAACAATGATTAATATTTCCACTCCCTGAAATAAAGCAAAACAAGTAGGAGAACCAGTAAAGATTTCACTAAGCTTTATTACACGGTCAAATGATTTAATAACAGACTCATTAACAATTTCTTTTACATCAACTAAAGTGGAACAAGTAGCACCTGTTATGAATATGTCATTAAGTATCATTACAGTGTCATTAATATTAACTGTTACCTCAAGTAAAGTGAAACTAGTAGCAACAATTATAAAGATGTAATTTAGTATTACAGTGTCAAATGCAATGCTAACAGAGTTATTGATATTAAGTCTTACCTCAAATGAAGTGAAACACACTGGACTACTTATAACTACCATCATAACTGTAGAACAAACCCTTTGTACATTGGAATAAAACAAAAGATAACTTGTTCTAAGATAACAGAGGATTTAACGTCTGGTCAGTATATTGTTACTTTGAAATGCTGATTGAAAAACTAAAACAGAATTACTTATTCTTTAACTTAAGAAAATAGGTTCTTTCAACAGTAACATTTTTTGCTTTATGTCAGCCATCTCCTTCATAATAGTCTTCCTGTAAAGCTCTGAAAACAGGAGATCTTCTTCTTGTCTTCATTTCCTGGAAGCAGCTCTTTGAATGTGTCCAGAAATGCTCAGAAATTACAGCTGTTCTTGCAATAGTTAATCATGGCGAAAGCCTTTTCATGAATTCAAACTTGGTGAATCTCTTCTGGACATTCTGATAGTCGGTGATGACTCAATTCATTGTGGTCACTTAGAAAAAGAACAAAAACCAAAAACAATGTCATCATATTTCAGCATTTATTTAAATACCATTTCAAAAATGTCCCTTGCTGCTCACTGTCAGAATGGTAGACTGGCAGACAAATGCCTAGTTAACATGACTGGTTGTTATAAAGTGCAATACAATTATTTCTTAATACAAGTGGAATGATAACTGGAGCTGAACAAAATTATTCTGATCAAATACTTTATTCATTTAACATATAGTTTTAGGCACATGAATGCATCTTTTTACTTAATGAGCATTCTAAACTCTACTCTAACTTAGGGTTGTTTGCAAGAAGCTTATAGATAAATAAATAAATAAATAGATTTAACACCAGTTTTCGTTGTCTAAAACTAACTTAACTCAGCTGGTGAATGTTGATTCCTGCTCCCCATTCCCCTCTTACCTGGCTGTCCCACCCCACTTCACATGGTGAAAATATTAACACAAAAACGACTTACCTAATTTTCTTGGGGAATATTTCATCTGCTTCTTTCTCTTTGGTCAAATAGGAACTTCTTTCTCTGGTGGCTGGTCCTTATTACATCCTCCACACTCGTAGCATGTCTTCATTAGCCAACTTTCTCCCCCCCCACCATGTGTCCTTAGGCTAGCCTGGGTCTTCATGTGGCTAAACTTGCCAAAGCAAAGAACACAAACTCTGTGTCACATCAGTCAAGTCGCTAAATAATGCACATGAAGGATAACTTTGACTAACATATTAGCTTTTAATTTGCTAGATTAAAATTGGAGAGAAAATACTCATTTGCCTGTCTTTAAAATATATTTAATATTAAGGGCTAACGTTAAATAATTGTGTTTAATAACTTTAGCTAACATTAACCTACAGCAAGGTAGGATTGGCTTTAATTACTCATAGCTAACATTACAGAGAAAGAGAACATAGTCAATGTTATTTTCTCAAAGAAAATGTAAAGTTAATAAGACACATACCTCATATGTATTAGGTATCAAACTTCGGCTTCTTCTTAAACAGGAGGTCTGGCCCATAGACATCATATACTAGACCCCTCATAGAGCGATGAGTCGTACGTAACAGCGTCCGCCATCTTGAATGTGGCAGCAGAGCGATCGGAGCTCCTTAAGTCTTGTGCTGTGTGGACTTGTTTCAACCGTTTTACGAAACAAACTGGATTTATTGGCATTACCTTTCACAGGTAAGGATGAAAGATCAGAATTACTTGACTTTGCAGCCAGAAATTCGTTTCTAAACAACCGAAAAATATTTCCTATGTAGTTTAATTGGCCCAACGTAACCGCTGATTGTTAGTGTAGCAGCTAAAGTTTTTATACTGTTTTCTAATGTGTAGGTTTGATAACCCTGTTGTTGCACAACTTGGACTCACTTTACAAGTGCACCATAAATGTTTCCATCATGGTCTTATGTTAAAAGCAGGGTGCATATGGAGTCTTAAGGAACTGGATCAGGAGGTTTTCACCAAGAGAGAACAAATGGGCAGATTTCTTATAGAGCTGAGCTGTGTAGTATGATTATCTCTATTAGCTGTTAGAGGAGAAGTTCATTAAAAACCAGAGGATTTAGTGAGGAAAGATCAGTCAGGATCAGAGCTGGAGCTGCTGTTCTTCAGTTTGTTTCCAGCTCAGCTTCTCCATGTCGGTATTTAGCTATAAAGATGCTACGAGTCAGAGCCCAACATGCTGAAAATGTCTTTTTATGAATGTGAAGGAAACATATACGAAACATATCGTATGTATTTTCTATTACACTTTTGGATCATTTCTCTTTTATCCTTGGCTTTAGTCTGTGAACCAGGACGTCTCAGAAGTCATTGAGTTCTCCCAGTGTGACCAGCAGACTGAAGCCTGTGACCAGTGTTCCCAGTATAATAAATAAATGTTTTATTCTTTCACTTTTTGTGTATTTTTAAATATCTCAATCTGAAGTATTAGTGTATTAATGTAGCTTATATAATGAAATAAGAATGATTTACTCTGTTAGAATTATTTTCACTCTTTGTCAATAGCAGAGTTGATGTAGTGTAATAAATATTTTTTTCTCTGGAAAAAAGTAAGAAAAATATGTAGTTTAATGTTTGACAATGACTGATTTATAAATCAAAAGTCATTTCTCAATAATGTATAAAAATATATACAAGAAAATAATTTGTTTCTTGTCTGGAAATGTTAAGTGTACATTAAATTATGGAATTATGTAAATATGTTCTTTATTAAACACTGTAAAAGTGTCTGTTCATCAATGTTAATATAAAAATGACCAGAATCATTTCTATCAAATAAAAACATTGTGCTCTTTAAAGTTAGAAATTCTCTTTAGTAATTTCTTTGATTGCCAAAAATATTAATGTATGTGAGAAAATGTGTCAATGACAGATATTAACTTAAAATACTTTGTAGAACGGCACTTTGTGAAGTTCGGTCCATTTACTTGTATTAGCTTACTGGCACATATTCCACATTCAATATGGCGGACGCTGTCGAGGTGTACTTGGCCCCATAGACATAATATAAGGGTAGACGCCGCATTGGCTGCTCCGGCGCAGGAAATACGGCGGCCATCTTAGAGCGGTATAAACTCCTACTTTCCTCAATCAAAACAATAGACGATGCCTCAGCTCTGAGGGATATTATTGTTCGGATCTATGGATTATTGATGTGAGGGCTCCACAGACAGCATTTCACAAGTAAGATGGACATATTATTGTGTATATATTGTGATTAGAATATTACTTTACTGTATTTATGTCCACCGGCGAGATACCAGCTAATATTAGCTACAGTGCTTGGTGTAATACAGGTTCAGCCCCGCTATGAAGGCTAACTGAGATTCTGTACATCTAAAAATATTAATTATTCTCTAACATTGACTTAGATTATATGACACAAGAGCATTAGAAATGAAACAATATAACACATATTATAAAACTTATGTGTTATAACATTCACCAGCAAAGTTTACACAGGTGGTAAAGACTATTATTTATATGTAATTCTTTCACTAGTAAGATACATCCCAAATCTTCCGTTTTTGTTTTGAAAGTTTCATAAAGACACGATGTGAGGAAGAAGAGGGAGAAATCTATAAAGAGAGACGAATTCACTGCAGCAGGATGGATCTCATCAGATTTTGGACTTAATCTCAGCTGCTGAAATTAAGCAGCTGAGATTATATATATATATATATATATATATATATATATATATATATATATATATATATATTCCCGGCCCCGGTCTTTCTGCATGGAGTTTGCATGTTCTCCCTGTGCATGCATGGGTTTTCTCCGGTTTCCTCCCACAGTCCAAAAACATGACTGTCAGGTTAATTGGCCTTTCCAAATTGCCCCTAGGTGTGAGTGTGTGTGTGTGTGCATGGTTGTTTGTCCTGTGTGTCTCTGTGTTGCCCTGCAACAGGCTGGCAACCTGTCCAGGGTGTACCCCGCCTCTCACCCGGAACGTGAGCTGGAGATAGGCACCAGCACCCCTCCCGACCCCACTGAGGGACAAGGGTGAAGGAAAATGGATGGATGGATATATATATAAAATTCCCCTCTCACCCTCCGTGGGTGGTCTCTTTCATCCTCTGAGCTCGGGTCCTCTACCAGAGGCCTGGGAGCTTGAGGGTTCTGCACAGTATCTTGGCTGTGCCTAGAACTGCCAATATATATGTATTAATTATTTATTTGTGCCATTATGAATCTTTATTTGTGTTGTATAGTTATTTAAATATGTATTGATATTACTAAATAATTTATTAAATAAATTATGAACGGCTGTGTGCTTTGTAATATGCTCTTTATACATCAATATCAGAATATTCCATTCCTATTCTATTGTTTTAGCCACTAAGCATATTTAAATACTTAAATAACATACTTAAATAATACAATTGTTTATAAATGTAGCTTTGATAGATGTTTGAATATGGTTTCCAGTAACAAAAAAGCGTGTTATGATCGATTAAATGCGCTGATCCGTCACTGTGCCTGTTAAACACATAGGACCGAGTGGAGTGGTATACCGCTCCAAGATGGCCGCCCTAAATCTCGTCAGCGACAATAGGCGACAGCGGGGCATGAGGCGTCTATCCTTATATTATGTCTATGCTTGGCCCCATGAGGGGTCTACATATTTATGTCTATGGGTTTGCCCCACAATATGGAAGATTTCTTCTTCACCAACACACTGCATGCCTGTTCGTGCACTGCTGCCTCTCACTGGTGGAGATGGTGTATTGCACTACTTAGCCCTTGTGTTTAGAAATGGGGTCCATACCAACCGACCCCACACACGTAAAACTTTTATCATTTGCCACAGTTCTCTACGTTTGCCTCAGTCCTCGCACGCACAAGGGTTAAAACAGCGTTAAATAATGTTTCAAATGCTAAGTTCATGAGTGCTTTGTAGACATCTTGCTGTAAAACTTTAGGATCGATTAAATTAAGAAAATTAAGACTAAACAACATGGCAGAGCTTTATAATATTACTACATAAAGCTAATTTTTAAAGTTTAATCGGTAATACTTTTATAACAAATGTATACCAGTAATGATTTCTTGGTTAATGTCAAGTTGTCATAACAAAGACATTTTGAATAATGTCAACTTTGTATTAAAAGTGTCATTATTTACCGAATGACGCTTTATGACAACAGTCATAAATATTCATGAAGACTTATTGATGTTCATGACAGGTGTTATGTCATGTTTATGACAGTGTCATGACAGTCTTATTCAACCCCCTTCAAATAAAGTGTTACCCTATTTTAACCTTCTGACAGTCTTAGTATGATGGTCATGATGCTGTCATGGTTGGACAGCAGGGAAGAGTGGGGTTGTTCCGTCAGACTGCCAGTTCCTGAAACCACACAAAAGAAAACCTTTGTAATAATGCGCAGGGCTACTGTGGACCCTCCAATGGACCCTGTCTCTTAAGACCACAGGAGGGTTAAACTGGGTTAAATTCTGGTATCCCTCTTATAAACTCAGCATTATGTAGCATCTAATCTTATTAGCTTAATGGTGAATACTATAGTGAATAGTTAATAGCTAAAATGGGAGATTAGAGTGAAATTGCTCAACACTAATACTCCCCTCACTAAGACTGTCTGAAAATGCTAAGTTACATATATTTAGCAATATATTGTTATTGGTATATTTACGTATTTAAACACACTTGTAATTTTTCTGGGTTTTTTTTTCTGTGCTCTGGTGGCCAAGCAGTGACATTTCGTTGCCAATTTCACTATTATGTCTTTGTGCATCAACAATTAAATAAGTCTAAGTCTAGAAGCAAAATACAATATTTTCAAATATGTCTGCACCTTTAAGTCAAATCTAACATAGCACAGCTACCCCACCATGCTACAATGTAATTCTATATTTTTTTAGTTTTGATTTGTTCTTTTTGTAGGCTTTTGCTCAAAATTTATTTGGTGAGTCATTGCATGTTTGGGCAAATATTTGCTGTGGTTTTGAATTTTGTGTAGCTGAAGGGTTTTGCTCAAATTATTTTATATTTGGACAGTTGTTATGATGCATAACCATGGCAACAATGTGTTGGTTTTACAACTAGGAGCAGCTAAATTCAACATCTCAAAATCTCAAATAAAACATTAACTATGATCCCAAATAACACAACAGTTATTATAGCAGCTTCAATGGCTGCAAAGAAGGGCCAGTAGCCAGAGATAGAAGGAGGAAGTTCAATTGATCTCTTCCTTCTGTCATAATGGGTCATATCCCCGTCGTTCTCCTCAACTTTTTAACCATACGGTCAGACAGATATTTAAACAGGAGCAGCAAAAGCAAATGAGATGGATTAAACAATATTTGCTAACAACTGGTGGTGACATCCAGCACATGTTGTGGAATATATTTCCCTGCTGTCTTGAAATTGAGCTGTCATAATTGACAGTCATAAAACTGTCATACAGCAACAATTTTTAGCTGGAGGCCTCTTCAGATTTTTTTTTTTTTGAGACTCACTGCTATCAGAGAGCATTCCTGCTCAGAGCATAATCATCTGACTCTTTGAAGATACTTGGATGATATTGTCATGATGTAGCGGTGTGTGGTGGGGAGAATGAACTCAGAGGAACCAGTTGAAAGATGATGATGAATTTAATAAAGATGCTCAAACAGTTCAGGTCAGGCAGCACAGCAGAAATGTTAGCTCACAGCTAATTACCAGTAGCAACTGAAAACATTGAAGACTGAATACAAGAACAAACCAACACAGGACTTAACAGTTCGACTGTGATGGCCCGCAGACAAACGACAAATGACTTACGACGGACAACGGACGTAACATTGATGAGGACCCGACAAAGGACAGAGACAACAGGTGGGGTTAAATACACAAGGAGGGTAATCAGGGAACTAGACACAGCTGGGAGCAATCAACAGGGAAGACAGGACAGGAACAGGACTAAACACAGAAAACCTCAAAAATTACTACACAGAAAACACAGAACACAACAGATATGAGTTACAACAACATATCATTCTATGCTGAGATAAAATAAATGTTTTAAATTGATTTAAACTGACCTGAATTGAAACAGCTATAGAGTAGAATATACTTTATTGATCCCCAAGGGGAAATTGTTTATTGACAAGCTACTTTATCCAAGGTGTTGAATATTAATAATACAAATATAACCATGAGATGAAAGCGTGATTTAAGTTGTTCAATGAGACTGAATATAAATAAATTAAGATTGCTGTAAATGAATATTTTAGTAATCGAGTATTCTATTGATTATGCTTACTGATTATAACTTCTTAACTGATTACTTGACTAATTGAGTAATCAGATAAAATAAAATATTGGTAAATCTAAAATAACAGCTCTGTTACTATAGTATGTCAGCATCAGTCCAATTTTTCACATTTGAGTTTCTCTAACAATTAACCTGTAACAATAATAGCTCACTTTCTAAGTTAACCTGAATGAAAGTTATATAAAAAATTACAATTATATTCAATTTAATAATAAAGAGGCAGGCTCACAAATACACTTATAAAAAATTCCTATACTCCAGTTTTTGTTGTATTCATCTTCAGTCTATTTAATAGATGAACTCTCACCTTTCCCAGCCATTCATAGCTTTTGTGCTCAGGTTAGCGACGGGATTTCACACCTTCGCTCATCACACACAGAAACTCATCTACCAGCTGTGTGCCGCCACGATGCCTCCGCCACACATTTGTTGAGACCGGGATGATATGAAATTTATTTTCCGGTTCGTCCGTAAAGCTACATTTAGTTAATAATCTGTAGCGCAGTCGCCCACAGTGTTCAGTCTATCCACTGACCTGTACAAGCTGCGCTCTTTCTCGCCACCAGGCAGCAGCTCTGGGAGAAGAAAGCCTGCCGTATCCAGGCATCGCGCCAGTCATTTTAAGGATACTTATTGGTCCCCGAAAACATGTTGCTAACACTTGGCTTTCCTCAACAACTCATAGGTGGAAGTGAGAGCGCTGCACAATGCAAATAATGACCCGGCCAGTACACGGTGCTAAATAATAAAACATAATTTAACAAGGCTTCAAGGCGAATAAATTTTCTTCGAGGATTTTTAATAATCAAGATACTCGAATCATTTGAGAAATAATTACAGTACTAAATTAATTAATTAATTAACAAGCATGTATATGAAAATATGTTAATCAATAAATGAGTGCAGAGAAAATTTGATTTAAGATACCCAGACTTGAGCATTGTAAAGTCTAATGGTTACAGGCAGAAATGTTGGTCACAGTCTAACCTATCTTGTCTTCTGTTCACAGTGTGTTTCTGGAAGTACTGTTCCCAGAACTGAAGTCTCCCAGTGAACACTGGTGACCACTCCCCACTAGTCACCTATGTCTGATCTTCCTATCGGTGATATCTTCTCAACTAATCATCAACTCAGCCATCTATCCCAACAGAGCCAACCACAAACAGTTCTCTTTTCTTGTTCTGTTCCTGTTTCATTATCAAGATCTTTGAATGGGCAGTGTAAGGTTAAACTGGTTATTTTACAGTAAAGAAATGGTTACATAGAGGTTATCAATAGTGCAAACAGAATACCTGCTACAACAATAAGTTGACTGCATTTGAAATTGTGAATGTATCCTTTCCTCTGCTGTGTCTTTTCTCTGACTTGTGCTAGGAGACTGTTGCCGGGCTTCAGAAAGCACCATGTCTACCCTCAGGCTGGCGCCAGCCTTGACTTGGCCCTTTTCATTTACTCATTTATTAACAAGACTGACCAATCAAAAACAGACGATGTGTGCTTGTGGTCTGGGCACATGAACAGATAGCTTTGTAAACCACATTCTGTTAAAGGATGGGCATACGTCAGTTTTGTGTTTGTGCCATGTTTAAAGTAAAATTCATCTGTTGCATGACAAACAGCAGCCATGGTGACGAAGTATGAAAAATGCCATCAGCTTTCTGTAGTTTCACCGTCAGTTTGATTCAAAGTTTCATGCTTATTAAAACTGATGTTGCTGTATAAAAAGTTGCCCTTTTGGAGTATTTTGTAGAGTTTAAATCCAAAAGTTTGATTTGCAAACTGGAACAAAATAAAACACATTCAGTGATGCCCGTTCAGAACTTTGTTCTTTTCCTTTCCTGCATGTTCAGGATATCCCATTGGATCAAACAAGCATACAATTCACACTGCAACGGAAAGAGTTTTTATTGTAAACGCTGAAAAACATTGCAAGATTTGACTGTAATTCCACCGTCCAGTTGTAAACAAAGCTGACTCTAGTTGCATTTTAGACAAAATATAAAAGTATGACAGAGTTTTCCTTTTTCCTGATTGGTCAACAGTTTTATAGTTGAATAAATGGACATAAAATGCTTTTAAATCAGTTTCTCAAACTGTTTTGGACATTTTTGTAGTTTGATAACAGTAATACGATTATTCCCAAGTTCATTAAAGATGTCAAGAACAAAAGACTTGTCTATCGAACCTTACATGTTGGAGCCAGAACAGGAGAATGAAGAAAATGAGACCATAGGACCACACATTAATGAGAATGCATCACAATGTGTTATTACTGTATTTACATGATGCAGTGTGGTAAACTGCATCAAGTCTTTTGGAAAATCCCTCTTGATACTGATGGAGGTTGATGAAGCACTGGTCAATAAGGTCTCCACAACAGACTTTCTACACTAATGTGGGTACATTCCAGAGTTTGACCAGACACTTCAAAGAGGCTCTGGTACCTGGGGGTGATGTCAGGATTCGTGTGGGGGAATGTACCAGAGAACCAAACATTTTGACTTGTCCTCTCTGTTCTTGACAATACTCAAGACATAAAGTTAACCTGGTGGTTTAGGTGGGGTGAGGACAAGGTAGGAGCAGAAACTGGGAAAGAGGCAAATTGACTGAGCCCTCTGCTGGACATCAAAAGTATTTAGGACAAAATGAATATTAGTAACAAATGCTACACTTGTCATATGTTTAATTGACTTATATAAAGAGAGTTTTAATAACTTAAGCTTTAACTGCAGCAATAGATTGGACACATTTCAGATTGTACTTTTGTCATAAAAAATTAAAAAATAAATTCAGGAAGAATAATTCTAGGTGGAATTATTTTTATTGCTGATGTCATTTTTTTATATAGAGGCATATCATATAAAGACGCTTGTATTCCTCTTTAATTTCTACTGAATTTTCCATTTTCATTTGGCTACAAGCATGTTTGTGGCTTTATTTTAGCTATCATGCAGAAACAGTCACTTTTATCAAATAAATTGTGTACAAAATATATTTTATTTAACACTTAACAGTGTTCTGATAAGAGCTAACTCGGGCTTAAGAGAAATTCACAATGTTGAAACTACTAGTGAGTGGGAAGGGATTTTTATTTGCATTTCTACACCAAATCTATAAATACTCAAGTCTCCCAATTCCCAAAAATGCCCAAAGCTCCCTATTTTAATATTTCAAACACCAAATATATCTTAATACACCTTAAAATTAAGCACAGTGAACTCTACCTTAGCACTACTGCAAAGATAAAGTCTCTCTTAATGGTACAGCTAATCAGCAGCAAAGAAAATGAACTGAACTCCTGGATGGGTTGCTTTGCAAACACAAGCCAATAGTCAAGACGCATTTCAACCGACCAACCTGCATTTTCTTTAAAACATTTTACAAAACAAAACACTTAAATATATGTTCCATGAAAAAATCTGACAACAGATCAATCTATGAGTATACTGAACTAATAATAGGTGGGCTCCACTGTACTCACAGTCATAAGAAATAAGAAACTGTGAAGAAAAACATAAGGACACCAGATGTTTAAAGACCAAGGCCTTGACTTGTGATTACAGTATAACGTGTTTCATTTCATTGTTTGTGATGTTCATTTTTTGTTGTAAGTTATATATGCAGTGATTTTACTGTAAATGTGGCTCTGCCATCATGTGAGAATAAAGAAACATCACTTGAAAAATGTTCTCAAACATGCATCCCAACCGGTGAGTGCACAAAGACCAAATCATACCAAATATTTTTTTAGTAAGTCTCTGTCTGTCTATAAAAACTAAAAATTCACATTGGATCTTGTTTGGTTATAATCTGACTTTCCTCCACCTCATCTTGACCCTAAACAGTCGAACTAGCTCATTGCAGAACTTGCATTTGAAGTTTTCCACGTTCTCTTTTCCTTCTAGTAGGAAAAAACTTTTGATTTCTTTTAATTGGGCAGTTTATTTCTCCAAACCAACATCTCCTTTTCCCACTTCTATTTAATTAGTTTTGCAACGTCCAGGTAGGCAAACTCAGTCTCTCGTTCTGCAGGGCAAGTGCTGGTGAACTCTTTCCTTAAGTAGGCACAGGTCAAATATCTCCACACACCAGTCATTTCTGCAGGGATGTCAAGTCCACGGTATTTCTTCACTACAACCTGATGAAGAAACCAGAGAATATTGAGCATAACAGGTCACACAATCTCCAGTGAAGAGATTGAACTTTAATGACCAAACCTTTAGAATATGTAGCTTAGGTAGAAGGTTACAGTCTGCAAGGGTGAGTTCAGGCCCATCCAGGAAGCTTCTGGTGGACTCAGGCAGGTCTCCAACTGCATCTGCATCAATCTCCTCAGATAGGGGCGTCCTCAGGAAGTCATCAAGACGACGGAGAGACTTTAGCAAGGCTTTCTCTAAGGCTTTCATTACAGGGGGAGAGAAAGAAAAAGTCTGAAGCATAAAAATAGATCAAGTAGATTTTTTTTTCATTCATACATTGTCTTCATTTTGCAAACTGGAAGCAAAAGCAAAAACAACAACTTCCTTTCAACATTTAAAGCTGCAGTACATAACTGATAAAAAAAATATAGTTTACACATTTGTTGACACTGTCACTATTCTGTGACAGATAATGAGAAAAACTGAGCTCCTCTGCCTTCTCCAAGTGCTCACAGTGCTAACTATAAATAACCAGGAGGAGGGTCTTAGCGCTGTCAATCAAAATCTTATTTGGCACTGATCATCTCTCCCTGCCTCCCCTGCTAGCTGCAGTGCTATCTGATACACTGGCTAGTTTGTAAAGGGTTCAAGTCAAAGTTGACAGCGTTTCAACTAAAGTACCGTAGGGTTAGAGTCCCAGTTAAATGGTGTTTTAACTAAAGTTCTAAAGGGTTAGAAAAGGGGTGCGGGTTTTAATGTCTTTTAATTTTTATTTAATTTATTTATTTTCATTTTTTTATTTATTTATTTTTTTATTCAATATCACATGACTCTGTGTTTTTGTTTTTAATTATGCAAAGCACTTTGAAATGCCTTGCTGTTGAAATGTGCTATACAAATAAAATTTTATTTGATTTGATTTGCTCTAGTATGGGCATCAATGACAGCTAAATACGGAGCTAAAATCACACATATGGAGATTTTAGACGATGCACTGCTTTTTGCTGATGTGTCATTAAATCTCAATCAAATAAAAATGAAGATCTTGTTCATAAGAGATAAAAAGGGTTAGAAATTTATACAGCAAGCAATTACTAAGACGGCATCAGGTAAGATTCTCCTGATCAAAATTAGGAGGTGAAATGCCATTATGGCCATCACAAGAGTATGTTCACTGAAAATGTTCATAGTCACAGGTAATTCTTCTGCTGGGAATTGTATTCTGCTGTGCTAAAAATATTACTAAAATAATATGAACCTTTATAATTCCTGCACTGTATTAGTGTAATAATCATCACAACTTTAACTTTAAAGAACACCTTACAAATGATGTTAATTGGTAATAACAAAACCTGAAAGTCTGAGAAAATGAACAATAGCATCAAAAACAATAGTTCATTCCCACACCAAATCAAGATCTTACTTATCTTTTGGCTTTTACTAAGCCAAAAGACTGCACCACTACATCTGTACCACATGAGGGTGCTGTTTAGCACCCTCATGTGGTACCTCTGTGCTTAGAGTGGTTACTCTAAGCACAGATGCAGAGGATGAGACCAACGGTAAAACAAGAGTTTCTTGTCCAAACCATATAATTTCTGTCTTACCATCATGTGTGTCTCTTCTTGGGTTTTTGATATAGGCAGAAAACTTGGCAAAGATGTCAATTCCTGCTGTGTTGGCTTCAGGATGTTTGGGAGCCAGTCTGGGGTACCTGTATTTTCAAGAAACAAAAATGAGCTGAATAAGCTGTGTGCCAATATATTTTGGCAGCATAAGTAGTGAGCTAAGTGGGCATAAATGTAGCCTGTGCATGTTTTAGCACTTCTCACCTTGTGAAGCCAATTTTTCCAATAAATACTATGTTGTGAGGACCCAATGCTCCATAACCCAAGGACTGGGCCCCATACAAAGAAGTGTTGTTTTTGGGTTAAGGGTTAGCTTTAGGAGTAAGGTATGAATTGAGTTTAGGTTAGGTGTAGAGTTAGATATGCAGTGGTAGTGGTTAGGTTTAGGGTACTGGTCAGGGTTTGGCTACAGAAACAAAAGGAAGTCAATGCACAGTCCTTGTGATGACAGACTTATATGTGTGTGTGCATGTGTGTGTGTGGGTATACCGTGGTGGAGTCAGTTTCTCCTCCAGGAACTCCTCTATCTTGTTAACATCAACCTTGACCTCACCATCAAATGTCATGAAAGGAGGATTGATCCCTGGAGCGAGGTCCTGTAGGTTTGCTGGCTTTCTGAAGGTACACATTAAACATGAACAATAGTGTAAAAATGCAAGAACAACTTTTTACACATGCATGTTCTTTCAAAGGATTATTCTTCACATCTGCCATAAAGAAATTAAGAAAACAAACTTTAAATGCTTACACTATCAATGTGAAAAGATGACGACAAGAAGTTACCTCTTAACATCCACTGTGGTGACAGTAAAGATGACTCCTTTCAGCAGTAAGATCATGAAGATTCTCTGAGAAAAAGGACAGTTTCCAATGCTCTCTCCATCACTTCCTGCCTAAACACATGCATACAAAAATACGTTCATTTTTTACATATTCTTCATAATAAGAAGGCACCAGCCCCCTGGGATCCTGTAGAGACAATTGGGTATAGGATTATTATGCCTAATGGCAATTAATCAGCAGGGTAATATGTCTCACAGCTGGATGAACTTAAATTTAAGGACTTCCTGAAGTTGGTTATGTTAGACTGCCCCAAGGCAAAAACTGTGTGTTAGAAAGGGTGAACAAAGGAATGTAGAGTGAGGTGGCAAACAAGTGGGTTAGGGTTTTACATTTTGCTTGAAGACTTTTTAGCCTTTTGCATTTTTTCTACATCCCCCAAATTCATCCCAGGCATACCCGGGGAATGTCCGTCCATTGTCCAGCATGCCCAGTGGCCAGTTCTGCTTTGAATCTGGATGTTGTGTGATTGACTCAGACCTGGATGCCCAGAGACACATAAAGCCAATGACAAAGTTGGCCTTTTTATCACCTGAAGTACATTTCCAGAATTAAAAGATTAATGTTCCAACAAGATCTTGAGAAACTTTTATATTTAGTCGGTTTGATTATTGCAACAGTGTCGTCACCAGGCAGCATAAAAAGTCAATTAGATAACTGTTGTGGATTCAGAGCTCTGCTGCTTGTGTTGTAACTAAAACTAGGAAAATAAGAGCGTATCACTCCAATGTGTTTACACTGGCTCCCTCTGGCTAGGCTTTACAATACTTGTTAGGAAATAAAGCACTGAATGGCTTAGCACCAAAATACATTAAGGATCTGTTACTGTATCAACCATCCAGACCACTGAGGATTTCTAATTCAAGTTTACCCTCATTGCTTGAATCAGATCCAAACATGGAGAAGCAGCATTCAATTTTTATATTCCTCTAATTTAGATCAAGATTCCAGCAAACTGCAAATACACTGAAACACTCAGTTTCTTCAAGTCAATGCTAAAACCCCATTTATTATTATTATTATTATTATTAATTACAACTGGGAGATTATTAATTATAGCATGTAATTCAACTTTTCATTGTTTTGACATTAGTCTTGTTTTATGTTTTCATCATTGAATTATCCTGGTGCTGAAATGTGCAATACAAATAAATATAATAAATCATTTTATTTTGAAATAGACAGGAAAGGCTTGTCCACTATATATATATATATATATATATACTGCTCAAAAAATAAAGGGAACATTTCACTTTAATTTTGTGTGTGCCTCCATTGGTTAATAAATTTGATTTCCATTGATGATTTTTGTGTGATTTTGTTGTCAGCACATTCAACTTTGTACAGAACAAAGTATTCAATGAGAATATTTCATTCATTCAGATCTAGGATGTGTTATTTGAGTGTTCCCTTTATTTTTTTGAGCAGTGTGCAGTATATATATATATATATATATATATATATATATATATATATATATATATATATATATATATATATATATATATATATATATATATATATCCAACAATGTATGACAGACAGCCAGACATAGCTGACGTTCACTTCTGAAAGAGAAACATGAAACAGATCACGGCCTATGAGGATATAGAGCTACCAGTATTCCAACACAGAAACTATCATCAGCAAGATATTGAAACTGACATTGATCCTGATAACAACTTCTATAATGTCAGCAATGATAGTTGTCACTATTACAGCGATGATCAGTTCAACAACAGCATTAAAACAGAACAAAAGCTGTCAATAATTCACTTTAATAGCAGAAGCCTTTATGCAAATTTTGACAGCATCAAACAATACCTCCAACAACTTTCACAGACCTTCAATGTTATTGCCTTATCAGAAACTTGGCTCAATAGTGATAAGGGCATAGATTTTGAAATAAATGGTTATGAAATGGTTTGTAAGAACAGAGAAAACAAAAATGGAGGGGGAGTAGCTTTATATGTTGACAAGAAGATTAATTATAAGTTGATCGAAACAATGTCAACTGTGATGGACAACATGTTTGAATGTGTGACTATAGAAATACTCGTGGAAAAAAGGAAAAATGTCTTAGTGAGTTGCATTTATAGAGCCCCTGGATCAAACATTGAAGTACTCAACAACTGGATAGAAGAAAAATTTATAACAATTAATCAAAAAATAACATTTTTCTGTGGGGATTTCAATATTGACCTTCTCAATCCAAATAAACATAGAATGACTGAAGAATTTATTAACACCATGTTCAGTTTAAGCCTGTATCCTAAAATCACCAGGCCCAGTCGCATTACATCGCACTGCGCTACCTTAATTGATAATATTTTTACAAATGTGCTGGAAAATAATTTAACTAGTGGAATATTAATGAATGACATAACTGATCACTTACCAGTGTTCATAGTCTACGACTGTAAGTGCAAAACAGACGATCAAAAAATAGAGACGCATTACAGACGGGTTACGTCTGAAGAGACACTAAAAGCTCTACAAGCTGAGTTGTTGGCCTACGATTGGAGATTAATATATAAAATGAATGATGTGAATTTAGCATATGAAGAATTTTTAAAAACATTTAAAATATTATATAACAAGCACTGCCCAATCAAACAATATAACAGGAAAAGCAATCAAAAAAATGAACAGTGGATCACAAAAGGAATACAAAAGGCATGTAAAAAGAAAAACAAACTTTATAGAGAATTTCTAAAACATAGAACGTCTGAATCAGAAAACAAATATAAGAAATATAAAAATAAGTTAACTAATATTATAAAAACATGTAAAAAGGACTATTATCATAAATTACTGGATAGGAATAAAAACAACATTAAGGAAACATGGAATATTTTAAATAGAGTTATTAGAAAATCTAACAATAACAACTATCCAGACTATTTTATAGATAATGAACAGAATATTACTGATTTGAAAAGTGTCGTCAATAATTTCAATAGATTTTTTGTTAATATAGGACCTCAATTAGCAGAAAAAATACCGACTACAAAAACTGCAACTCAGCAATATCTAATTGAGAATAATCCCAGCTCCTTATATCTCAACCCTGTACTAGAAGAAGAAATCATAAACATTGTGAATAACTGTAAAAATAAGACTTCCACTGACTGTGATGATCTGGACATGAAAACTATTAAAATAGTAATTAAAGGAATCTCTAAACCACTAACTTATATTTGCAATTTATCATTTCAAACAGGATCATTTCCCAACAAAATGAAAATAGCTAAGGTCAAACCAATGTATAAAACTGGCAACAAACACCTCTTCACTAACTACAGGCCTGTCTCTCTTCTCCCACAATTTTCTAAAATCCTGGAAAAACTCTTTAAGAAAAGACTGGAACAATTCATAGAAAAACATTCGCTACTTATTAGCAGTCAATATGGATTCAGAGCAAACCGGTCAACATCGCTGGCCGTAACTGACTTAATAGAAGAAATAACCAACGCAACAGATAGTAAGAAACTGGCAGTAGGGATATTTATAGATCTAAAGAAAGCTTTTGATACAATAAATCATGAAATCTTACTTAAAAAATTAGAACGCTATGGAATTAGGGGAGTAGTTTCTGACTGGATGAGGAGTTATTTAAAGAGCCGGAAACAATTTGTGAAATTGGGAGATGTGGAATCTGATTGGCAGGAGACTGTCTGTGGAGTACCACAAGGATCAGTATTGGGACCAATTTTATTTAATCTTTATATAAATGATATCAGTAAAGTGTCCAATGTATTAAAATTTATCTTATTCGCTGATGACACAAATATTCTAGCCTCTGGCGACAATTTAGAGCATCTTCTCTCAACAGTCACTTCAGAGATTAGTAAGTTAAAGATATGGTTTGACCATAACAAATTATCCCTAAATTTGGACAAGACGAAAATCATGGTCTTTGGGAACTGTTACAAAAATACTGAAATCCAAGTTCAAATAGAGGACGTAACTCTACAAAGGGTTTTTGCTAATAAGTTCCTCGGTCTAATAATAGATGACAAAATCAGTTGGAAACCTCATATTAAACATTTACAGAGTAAACTCAGTAGAAGTATATCCATATTGGCTAGAGCTAGACGTGTATTGAATGCTAAATCACTTCATATTCTATATAACTCTCTGATTTTACCATATCTATCATATTGCTGTGAAGTGTGGGGAGTTAATTACAAGAGCTCTTTACATCCGGTAACCGTCCTACAGAAACGAGCCATTAGAATCATCCATAATGTTGGTTATTATGAGCATACAAACCCACTCTTCATAAAATCCAGAATTCTCAAATTTGACGAGCTTGTAGAATTTAAAATGGCTCAGTTTATGTTCAAAGTATCTAAAAAGTTGTTACCTGAGCACATACAGAGCACGTTTTCTGAAAGAGAAGGGGGGTATAACTTAAGGGGTCACTCAAACTTCAAGATCCGCAATTTTAGAACAACAAGAAAAAGCTTCTGTATTTCAATTAAAGGTGTAAAGTTATGGAACAAGTTACATGAAGATTTAAAACAAAGCAATAGTTTAACACAATTCAAAAGAAAGTACAAAGAGGTAATTTTCAATAGATACACATATGGGTGACAGAAAGCAATAAGGTGTGTATTGCAGATAACTTGGTGTAAGGGTTTAGAAAGACAAACCAGCATAAAATGGGAAAATGTATAGGTAAATATTAGTAACTGTTACTTCTGACTGCCACTTTGATTTTGATTTTTTTAATGACAGTAGGACTCTAAAGTTTCAAGTGTTTAGGGGGTAGGAGTTTATAAGTTCTCACTTCTTCCTACCCCATTTTGAGCATGATATGTTAACTGAAACAAAAAAATCTGTATTTTCTCTTCTTTCTTATGCACTTCTTGTTACTGTGCACTATTTTATTTTTATATTTGTATCATGTTCGAATAAAATTTCATTTCATTTCATTTCATATATATATACTGTCCATATGGACAGGAGAGTTGTGCTTCTGCTGCAACAGGCTACTAGACTGTCTGATATCTCCAAAAATTGTCCAATAGATGTGAAGTGGATCTTATCCCTTGATCTTATCGGTCTCAGCAAAAGTCTAAAAATCAACCACTGTCCTGTTTTGCTCTGTTGTGAGACAGTTCTGACTAATGAACTGGCCCACTAGGTCTTGTCTGCATGTTTGCACTTAACAATCGTCGCTTAAACGATTGGCCAAAAAATGCAATCAGTGCTCCCCTAGTAAAAAGAGCCTGAAGTAGGCTCTGAGGTCTTATACATTCAACATGAGTACAGTAGAATTGAGTATTTGTGGTTAGCAGTTCTCCTTAGCATCAAATAGCAGGTTAATCAGCTTAAAGAGTGAGAATGAGGAGATTAACCTGCTGTTGGGAGCAGAATAACACAAGTACACTGCAAAGCCATAGGTTTTTATCTCAGAAATAAAAAAAGACAACCCTGATGTTATCACTAGATGAGACAATTTTGAATCAGAACTTATCATTGATGATTTGACCTGTACACACAACCAACACAGTGAAATCCAGTCCACAAACTCATTCCATAACATTTTCATCTACCTACAGTCAATGTTCCAGAGCTCCTAATAAAAGAGGCTATTGTTTGAATGTGGGGTCTCGTGGTGTGTAAGCTTGTTGTGCAAATATTTGAGGCATGGTTCAAAATGCCCTTTATTGTGGAGTTGGACCATCGCTAATTCCCTCTGTAATTCATGCCCTTGTTCCAGGACTTCTGGTCTATGGAAGAGCAGAATGAGCTGCTTTGTGGTGATGAGGAAAACTCTAAACTCTCCATCATTATAGAATAACTAAGTCTTTGTACAGAATGTGCTATTCTGTCCCTTACCACTAGGATTGCATGCCAAAGTAAAGCAAGCTATCTTGTCTGTTGGATTAGAACAGCACTGGTCTAATAGGATAAAGAAAGCAGTCTGTCAAACACACATACTGTACATGGGCCACAAATCCTATAAGTGTGTGTTCTTACAAAAATGCTAACTGGTGTTGGAGCTAAATTCCTCAGTTTGTATTACTAGATCTTTTGATATCTCTTGCTTAAAGTGTTTGTCTCAGATTTGTGGTTGGAGATAAAATAAGTCTCCCTATACTTTGAATTGCAAATAGCTTGATTGCATTCTTTAAATTTAATTAGGTTCCAGGAAGAGCTTTATGACATGCTTGTCTACATTCAAGATGGCAGTCAAAGATGTTGTGATGCTATCGATAGATAACCACAGAAAGCCATAACTTCTGATAGTGGTAGGCTCCAACCAGAACTACTAGTTTAAGAAAAGTACTTTCAATTCTTCAGCCTACCAAGCTCTGAAAGTATTTCAGTTCACCATTCAGTCTGCTGCTTTGCATGAGTATTCATGTCCAAATGACTGTTTAGCATTCTGCCATGTTCTAATCCAAAAGTATAGTAGACCCTCATCTATTGTGATTCAGCAGTCATGGATTCATAGCTCTATGTAGCTCCAAATTATTCGCAGAAAATCAACCTATTCACCTAAAGTAAATGGAAGCTGGAATGCATAGGTGGGATGCTGGTTGACATGTCATTGACTGATGTTTGCAAAGCAGCAAATCCAGGAACATCATTGATTTTCTTGTCATTGATTAGTTGTATCTCCATGAGTGGGGAAAGAGAACGCTGTAAATGCTAGCTTCTGCAATAACACAGTGCATTATAATACATATTAATGGTGTCTGAACTGTAACAACAGTTATTAGTGTTTTTAGAAGGGATCTCAAATATTTGCACATTTTAGCCACAATTCCTTTACTGGGTTGTGGCAGTTGCAAATGTTGGTGTAGATTCTTAGTCATCTAGGATTTGACAATCCTAAATACTTAAGTAGAGCACCTAACTTGCTTTTATTTCTTGAAAATGAATACCAAAATGTGAGCTGATTTGTCTCAAAGTGTGATTAACTGTAAAAGCACCTGAGACAAGTCAGGGATGCAGAGTAGATGTTAGAAAGATAAAGTTGGAAGGCACTTCCTCAGTTTTAATTTAGTTTTTCATATTGAAGATAGATGGCTAATTTAATTCCTTTCTACAGTTTTCTACATTGCTGCTTTTTAAAGAGTGTCCCTCATCTTTGAAATGTAGATGAGATGTAGACCTTGAACCAATGAGCTGGCTCTTCTGTGTTTGGCATTGCTTTTGTAAAACTATTTTGTTTCTCAAACAAAATTGCAAATGCAATCGCTGACCTGGACTGCATATACCAATCTGCTGAGCTTAGGGTCTCTGTTTAGTGTCATGTCTGAAAGTGTTTGGTTTAATATGTACCAGAATATAAGGCTTAATAAGGGTAGAGGGCCTTCTCTGGGTCGGGGAGGAGTTGGGTCCTCCCCAAGTGGAGAAGTTTAAGTATCTCAGGATCTTGTTCACCAATGAGGGTAAAATGGAGCAGGAGATCGACAGGCGGATTGGTGCAGCGTCTGTACCGGTCCGTCGTGGTGAAGAGAGAGCTGAGTCAAAAAGCGAAGCTCTCGATTTACCGGTCGATCTACGTTCCCACCCTCATCTATGGTCATGAGCTTTGGGTCATGACCGAAAGAACGAGGTCACAGATACAAGCGGCCGAAATGGGTTTCCTCCTCAGGGTGAGAGGGGAACCCTCACCCTGGGCTCTCCCTTAGAGATAAGGTGAGAAGCTCGGTCATCCTGGAGGGACTCAGAGTAGAGCCACTGCCCTCCACGTCTAGAGGAACCAGTTGAGGTGGCTCAGGCATCTGGTCAGGATGCCTCCTGGACACCTCCCTGGTGAGGTGTTCCAGGCACATCCCTCTGGGAGGAGGCCCCGGGGAAGACCCAGGACACAGTGGAGGGACTATGTCTCTCAGCTGGCCTGGGAACGCCTTGGGATTCCCCCGAGGAGCTGGAAGAAGTGGCTGGGGAGAGGGAAGTCTGGGCCTCCCTTCTTAGGCAGCTACCCCTGCAACCCGACCCCGGATAAGCAGAAGAAAATGCATGGATGGATGGATGGATGGATGGATGGATGGATGGATGGATGGATGGATGGATGGATGGATGGATGGATGGATGGATGGATGGATGGATGACAAAAACCTTCTTTGTTTCTGGGATACTTCACTGTCTTTCCCTTTACTGGATTGAGTTTAGTGTTTTCTTGAAATCCTGGATAACTTAGCAAAGGCCCAGTGAGATGAAAGTACTTTCTAAGAAGTACTTTCCAGATGATTTTGTGTGCCTTGTCCTTAACTTTCATCACTGTAAGGACTGGTTTTTGTTCCGGTGAGTGACGAGATTAAAAACTTTAAATACTTGTCCATGTGTGCAGGATTTCAAGTCCAAGATCAGAACTGCAGAAGCATTTTGTTTTGTTCTGTTTCTGCAGAGGAAGTCCAATTGCGTTCTACTCAAGCACTTACAAAAGGACTTACAAAAAGTAAGTATGTAATCAGCCCTTTTAAGGCAATATTTTAAAGGAACTTCAGCCTTATTGCTGCTGTATTACCTCTGGTAGTGGTATTGAATGAAGCTCCAGCCAGAAATATCAGTTTTGAAACAGTAATTTTAAACTTCAGCCTACAAAGTCACTGTAGATTTTCTCATTTGAAAAACTTAATTTTCATTCTATAAAGGACAATACAATTCATTGATCTTACCTTCTGTGGTTTAGGCTTAGTTTGGTATTCAATATAGCATCAACTTAACAATATAGATATGTACAACTCTACAAAATATTAAGAGACCACTACACTGAACTCTATTGAAAGCCTCATGGTTAACCCACCATATTGATTTCTGAACTCTTTCTGAGTTAAAATTTTACTATTGTTGTTTCTAAATGAATATTAACTTGTTTTATTTGCATTATTTGAAGTCTGAAAGCACTGCATCTTTCTCATTATTTTGACCATTTCTCATGTTCTGCAAATAAATACATTTTTGCTTGGAATTTTGGAGACATGTTTCAGTAGTTCATAGCATAAAAGAATAACGTTCATTTTACTCATATACCTATGAAAAGTAAAATTTGAGAAACCGATCATTTTAAGAGGTCTCTCAATTTTTTCCAGAGCCGTGCATAGGCCCTAAACCAGTTCTGTTGCATATAGAACTAGATTGTATGTGAAGTGCAGTGTGGGAACTCCATTCATTACCTTCACATAGAGAGAGATTTCATGGTTCTGATCTTGAAGTGTTCTGCTGTTTCTTCGTTTAGGATGTACTGGACTTTCCACTTTCCTGTGGAACATCAGCTTGACCTCCTCTCTGTCATCCGGGGTCATCTCCTCCCGCTGTGGTATATATGAATGGCCATCCTCCAGTAGCACTACTCGCTTCTTCTTCACTTGGTCATCTTTTTTTTTGGACTGGGATTCATCTTTGATCACTGACTTTAACTCTTTCATCCAGTCCCCCTTCTTCTGTGAACTTTTCGGCTCTGGCACTTTATGTTTTATCATCCATTCTTGGCTTCTCCTTTCATTTGCCAATATATTTTTTCTAAAAGGCCTCAGTTCTTTTCTCCAGTCCTTCACCTCCTCTCCAATTCCTTCACCTTGTTGGTCTCTTTTAATCCAGTCATCATCTTTTCTCATGGTTGGCAGCAGCTTCGATTTCCCCTGCCCTTCTTTCCAAAGTGGTTGTGGATGTACCCCCACGGTTCCATTCTCTATTGCCTGCTTCAGTTCTTTAACTTCAGAGTCTTTCTTTATGTCTTCTAAAATCTGATAATCCTTTTTCTCTTCTTTTTCTTTCAGCTTCTCTTTCTCCCCCTCTTGTTTTGTGCACTTTTCTTTTTCTTGGATTTGTTTCTTTTTTTCCTCTTTCTTTTCTCCAGCTTGCACTGTCACTTTTTGAAGCTCTTTATCCTGCTGACTCTCACTAGTTGTACCAAAAGGCCATCTTATAAATGGAATGCTTGGGACCTCGGTGGACTCTATAATGTAATCATCTAAAACAGTGACAGGTTCCTCTCCCATTTCAACTTCTCCTTCTATTGCATGTTCTTGTTCAGTCTCTTTCTTATCTTCAGCAAGTTGCCTGAGTTCCTGATTGTCCCCTGGATCTATTTCAGACATTCTGGGATCTTGCAAAAGATGCTCCTGCACTCTGCCTCTTTCAGCTGTTGTGGTTGTATTTTCTTTTAATGAGACTTCAGTTTTTTCATTCATTTCAGATGTGTCCCTCTCCTTATCAAAAATCTTATCTTTGTGTCCATCGACAGACACATCCTGCACATGTGGCTCACCCGGTTCTACATGAACATCTGCTGGCAGGTTTTCAATCTGATGAAACATTTCTTTTTCCATTTCATCTTTCCCCTCAAACACTAAGTCTCCAATAACTTCTTGACATGTCTTTCTTTCATCTTCCTCATCTTCCAAAGTCTCAGCCTGGCCAACTCCGGCCCCCGTTTTCCTTTCTGCAGCCCCGATCTCTGTCAGTGATTGTGGTTCAAAGGTCACAGCGGGCAGTGTTCCTGGTTCTGTCTGTTCACCTGCTTCACTTCTTGTCTTTGACTCCACATCGGAATGCTGATCATTAGAATTAGAAATGGTGTTTGTGTTTTTTCTGTTCTCATTGTTTTTCACCTCATCCTGATGGTTGGTTATTATCTGGTTGTCCTCGGTTTGGTGAAGTGTATTGGCTTCTATGCAGTCATTGCTTTGGCATGGATTACCCTGAGAGTTGATATTTTTCTTTACTGCAGTGAGATGTTGGGCCAAGACTGTCTCTAAATGGTCAGGATATTGGGTCATGTCTTCTGAAGTTTTTCCATCAGAATATTTTCTCCCATGTCCGGACTGCCCCAGGCATACATCAAGACAGGTGACATTGAGTTCTTTTAAACTGGAATCCCGCATATTTGTTTCAGTTGGATCTGTTTCCATACATTCTTCTGCATGGATTTCCTCCCTGAGGACTTCATTGCTGTCTGATATTTGATATTTCTCAGCCTCTGCTAACACAGGAGATGAACTTATGATGGTCTCACATTCTTTGTCTTTTGTCTGTTCATCTAACTTTCCTTGATCTTCATCCCTCACTTCAGTTCCCTCATTTACATGCTCCTCTCCTTCCTTGTTTTGTAGTGAAGCCACTTTACTTCTTCTTGTGTCCTCATTTTCACTTTGCTGTCTTGACTCTTTCACAGTGCCATCAACTTGCTCCTGTCCTGCCACAGTTAACATTAAGACATCTTCACCTACCTCCTCTGCTAGTTCCACCTCTTCAAATTCTCCCATTGCCTCCTCATCCTCTTTACCACTCTGAGTGTCCCGATGTGAACAGATGGCTACTGGGCTGTAGATAACGGCTCTGTTTGACAGATCTGGGTGTTGGCAGGAGCTGAACTGAGCCATGAGAAACTTTTACTGAACGATGGAATTCAATCCAGAGCTAATGCTGCCCAGGATCCCAGGATACGATTGACTCAATTGATTAAATTGCTATTTGTTCGGTGACTTTCAGATGAGTCTTTAAATCCAGAACAAAGCAAAGATGAATATTTACCAAACCTTTATATTCATGGAAGTACAATTTCTTCAAAATCCAGACTCCAAAATTTCAGAAATGAAAAAGTTCAAGCGTATGATATGAATATTATCCACCTGAAGGATCTGTTTGACTTCTTGAGGTGAGGCTCCTGTGCTCCTGCCTGCTAGCAAGTGTTGGATATTAATATGCACAATCTTACTTCCTTCTCTTCCTCTACCTCTCCTCTCTCTTCCTCTCTCTCCCTCTCTGTTCAGAGATTAAAACAAGGCTGATCCCCATATGACCAAAGGCTTTAATCTCTTTGCAATTCAAGGACCAGCACCATTTAAACAACAACAAAAAAACAACTCAGCAGAAACTGCACTAAAACTTTTGCACCTCTTGGGTTTACATTTTGTGCAAACAATCAGGTTAATTAAATTCTAATATTATTGAAAAGTTCATTTCTGCACAGTGGCGTAGTTAGTAGCGCTTGCCTTGGTTCTTGGGTTCGATTCCCAGCCGTGGGTCTTTCTGCATGGAGGTTTAATTTTCTCCCTGTTCATGTGTGGATTCTTGGGTTTCCTGCTTCCTAACAGTCCAAAGACATGACTTTCAGGTTGTTTGGTCTCTCTAAATTCTCCTGAAGTGTGCAAGTGTGTGTGCACGATTGTGTCTGTGTTGGCCTGTGATGGACTGGCGACCTGCCCAGGCTGACCCCGCCTCTCACCTGTTGACCGCTAGAGACAGAAATAGACATGCACTTGACAAACTTGCAATGACTGTGTGATTCTGTGTTGTCAATATTGACCTAAATCCCTGAAATTATTTTATGACACCTAAGTCTACGAGGGAAAGAAGCTGTCCTGAAAGCAAAGTGGGGTTCCAACCAGAAACTAGCATTGTCTACATTACATTTTCCTGGGTCTGAATGTGTTCTTCCTGACATGAAACAGATCATGTACAATATTTTGTTATTCTTTCATCTTTAAAGATGATTGAAAAGAAATCTTCATAAGTCACACATGGAAATTGTTTTTGAATTCGGATGGATTGTGTAGGACAGTGTAATGTGGCCATTGTGCATAGAAAAATAAAAAGGAGGAGTAAATGTCCACCAACAACCTCAGAAAATTTTAGAATAATCCCAGACATGTAAAAAAAAAAAAACTTGGACATTTCTGAGCTCCAAAAGTTGAAAATATGCTAGGGGGGGAAAAAAAATCAAAACTTTCTCAGGTTTTGAAAAAAAAAATGGACTTTTCAAGTTCTAAAAAAATTCTGAGATTAACCTCAAAGTGTCTGAGGATTTTTATTTTATTCATTTATTTATTTATCTTGGTGGAAATTTACTCATTTTTGTCGATCAACAATAGAAATAATTGTAGACAGATATTTTTCATGCCTTCCTAAATAAAGAAATTCTGACTTCAATCTAAGAATTCTGTTAATTTTGAGAATAATCTGAAGAAAAAGTCAAGATTCTGAGATTAAAGTCAAATTTTAAAAAAAAAACTGAGTTCCCCATTCCCCCCTTTTTTCAGTGGCGTCTTAATAATAATCCGTTTACTGTGATGAAAAATGCCATAGAGCTTCAGCAATATTTTTGTGGCGCTGTTCTGCTCCAGGACTCTAGAGGGCGATAGCTTACTGTGTGTGTGAAGCGCCTGGGAGAAAATGCAGACACGTCATGTCCTTTATCCTGTGAGCAGCTGTCATGTCAGCAGATTCAGTATTTCTGTGTCTCCAGATATAATTCAGAGTTCATTTTGGCCTAGCAGCTCTGATTCAGCCTGACGCAGGTTAGTGCGGAGTCATTAGGCTAACAGGAGCTAACTCAACCGTCTGCTAGCTCAGATCAGCTTCACTCTGCGAGGACACTCTGTTAGCTCACCGTGATGTTGTGTCTGTGTGTAGGAGGAGAGCCTGGCGATGGAGCTGCAGCAGGCTGTGAACGGAGCCGAGGAGGAAGAAGAGGAGGTGGCTGTAGATGTTCAGGTCACTGATTTACTGAACGCCCTGATCGCCTGGAAGGTCCCGGATGATCTGTTCACCGTCAGCAGTCTGAAGGTAACAAGTGGCTGAAATCTTATCGGGTTTTCCTTCCATGATCAAACTATGCAGCATACACCGAAGTGGAAGGAAACGATGCATGGCTTTAGGGCGTTTTTGCCACTTATAAAGTAGAAAATAAATTCCACCTGCTTGTAATTTAATTTCATATTGAGCTCAGATGTTTGTTAGAGCTGCAGAGATCTGAATCGTCCTTATTCGCCAAGATTGTGTGCAAACAAGGAACGCTTTCAACGTACAGGTATTGTACAGTATAAACTTTAGAGGAAGTAAAAGGATTAAAGGATCTGTTTGTGTGTGTTGTACAGCCACTTCACTTTTATTTAAATAAAAACTCAAAATAATAAAGGCGGTGGTAGCCTAATCTGCTTATTTTGTTTCAGATCAGAGTATCTGACTGCCCAGGTTGTAAGATGTGCAGCTTAAAAAAAAGAAACTTTTATTGTTTTTGAAACCACTGCTGGTTAGAGTTGACCTGAAGGTAAAAGTCTGTGTCCAGGATGTGTGGAGTCTGCAGAGATGACTCCACATCTCTGCAGATGTGGAGTGTCTTTGCAGAAAGTGTCTAATCATTAGAACCAAATTATTTAATTCTGTATTTTATTCAATAAAATTGAATAAAATAAATAAAATACAGAGGTCTGCAACATTTACAATCCTAAGAGCCATAGTTGCTTCCCATCCAGCTAAATAACTTTAGAGCCGCAAATGTTACCTGACTTACCTTTTCTTTAAAGGGTGACTTAAATTTTTGACAAATGTCTACTTAAGGATTTTTTTTTTCTTGATTGCTGTTTTATTTTTTTATATATATATTTAGATTTTATAATAAAGATGAACATAAAACCTTAGCAGAAAAGAAGGTGGATATGTTTCCTTCTGTGGGATGTTGAAATTTATGGACAATTAAAAAATGCTATATAGTTTCCAACTTAATGTCAAAAAGATCTAAAACAATATCACTGGCATTTTTAGTGTCATTCTGTTGTGGGAAATTTATTTATGACATAAAAAAACTTTGTATTAAATTTACATTTAAAACACTAGTTGATTCCTTATCATTTTAAGCTAGAGTTATTAATACCAAGGATTCATGGAATCTCTCTATTAATGTATTGGTCAGTAACATGGCAGAAGAGTTGAGGGTGAAATAATTGAAAGGATTTGAGGATAAGCTACAGAAGCTTGTCTGTTCATTCTTATTTCATTGTCCTCCCTGTTATATATATATTTTCCAGGCCAGCTTTGAGTCCCTGTTCCGTTCATTTGACCCAGAAGTTCAGTTCCAGTATTTCCGGTCGTTTCGACGGGTCAGGATCAGCTTCAGAGACGCTCTGGCAGCAGCTGAGGCGAGGCTCAGGCTGCACAAGACGGACTTCAACGGGAAAGAGATGAGACTGTACTTTCCTCAGGTAATGCTTGTGTTCCAGGCTGGAAGGACTTCCACATTTCTGAACAGTTTGCTGAATAAAAAGAGAATGTGTTTAAGAAATTATCTAGACAGCAACTTTTAGCAGTATTTTAGAGAATTGTAGGCTTCTGGTAATCTGTTTAACCTTTTTAACTTTCAATAATGTTTGATATTTGAAATATATTGATCTGTGAAACTAAAAGCTGTTGATCAGGCTGGTTTGTTCACCTGTTTTTTCGTTTTTATTTGCTATAGTCTGTCCACATTGGGAGTCCTCGTCTGGAGCCTCCAAAGCCAGAGAAGCAGTTCCTTATCTCCCCTCCTGCCTCCCCTCCGGTCGGCTGGGAACAGTCTCAGGATGCCACTCCAGTCATCAACTACGACCTGCTGTGTGCCATCTCCAAACTTGGACCAGGTACAGAACTCAGCTTCCCCTTCAATTTTAATGAAGGACCTGAACTGGGACACCTAACACTACTAGCAGTAGTCACAAGCATCAGCCTATCCATTTGAAAAGAACTGTCTTTTTAAATCTTCATCTCATAAGCTGGACACTGTGTCACTCCTGGATCCTGGGAACCAGTAGGTTTCTCTGGGAAATCTTGTCAACCCCAGTGGGAGAGGCACCAGGCAGTCCACCATTTAAAAAATGTTAAAAGCTGACAGGAAATTTGAAAATATGACCAGGAATGTATGTTAGTGGGAAAAAAAATACTGACTTGATTTAAACATCAACTATAAAAATACAATTAAAATAAATATCAATCTTATGCACTTCAATTAAATCCTAACTGAGTTATCAAGCTATCTTAAAACAAGCTATGTAATGCTGGTCACATTTAAAATAAAATGAATTAAAAGAAATACTAACCAAGATGGACAATAATGAGTATTGGAATGCTTAACTAAATATTCCTAGGGTACAAAATCCAAGTATTTGTTATTAAATCGTTTTGTATTTTCCTAAACCCCAACATTTTTAGTAATGTTCCTGGTTGTGATTGGTTTTTAATTGTCAAATTGAATTTGCAAAGAAAATTCAGACTGACTAAAAAACACTGAGACTTTGTAAAAAGAAAATGTCCAGCGTTTGTCCATGGTTTATCTGTGGCTTGTTGCTTCATTCACAGGTGGCTACAGAGTTCAGATAATTAAAATAAAAAAAGACACCTGACCTCAGACGTCCGTTGCTCTTTCTGCAATTTCACTAAAGATGCTCTTTAGATATCTTTTCGATTGCTGTTATTGGTGTATGTTAAATAATATTTGAAATAAATAAACAAACAAACCTTAGCCTGGTGGTGGGCAAGCAAAGCCTGGCAGCCTACCAGGCTTGTAGCACACTGTGACAAACCCTGCGTTGTGTTTCCACATATTTATTATGTTATTGTTGCTAACCTGTGCTCCTTTTCTGTGCTACCTCCCCTGCAGGAGAGAAGTATGAGCTTCACACGGCCACGCCCACTACCCCCAGTGTGGTCGTCCATGTGTGTGAGGATGAGCATGCTGACAGTTCGGCGGCTCCCGACAGTGACCAGGAGGACAAGCCCTGTCCCCCCCGGCCGAAGATCATCCAGACTCGCCGCCCCGACTACACCCCCCGGGTGGAGCAGTGAACAGTGACCACAGCAGAGTGCAAAGTTTTATCATGAAGTCATTGGTCAAGAGCTGACCACGCTCTCACAAAGATTCTTCGACGGTTTGGGGGATTTAAGAGTGCCCTCTAGGGAGCGAAGGTATCCTGGCGAGGGGCGTGTCTTCTAAGATGGAGACAGAAAACTAGCTGCTGATTGGACTCTTGTCCAATGGGAACTACATTATGAGAGTTTCCTGTTAGAACCAATTGTGCTTAGCCATCAGGTGATATTTAGTGTTTGGGTTTGAGGGCTGAAGGAAATGTTACCGTTGCATCATTGTAAAATCTCCCTCACTTTGTCCTCATCCAGCTTGCCTGATTCTCCACTTTGGTGAAATCCAGTGTTAAATCAGGTCCAGCCTAAATCATCCATTCACTTTATTCTATAGTTGCTTTAATTTCCAATATGAACAAAGTGTTGGTCAGGTGACTGGAACTGACGGAGCGAATTCTTGCTGCTGATGAACTCTTTTGTTCTGCTTTGCCAGATGACTTTGCTACTGTTTCATCTGAAGACTGAGCTTCACATATCTGCTCTGCTGAACCAAGCAGGCACCCATACTTCCTGTGGCAGCATTTCCTTGTGCAACAGAAAGCCAAGCGGGGGTGGCCTCTTTCCAGATGGATGTATTTAGTGTTGGTAGGCTGGAAAATTCAGGCTCCAGAAAGCTTGTTTTGTTTCTGCTGGGATTTTGTGTGAGATCATTGTGTGAATGTTTCCTGCAGCGTCACAACATGGTAAAGTATTCGCACCTTCTGATCTTTCAGTTTCACTTTTAGTAAAAATAAAAACAGAGGAGGGAGAACAAAGTATGTTGTAGTTTGTTTTGAAATTTTTTTTTCTTTATCATTATTATTATTATTATTATTATTATTATTATTACTACTACTGTGGTTGGACCTGGACAGAATGTGGAGAAGCTTAGGGGGGTGTGAATACTTTTTTTGACTGTGTTTCCTGCTCTAACTGTTGACATGTAACATGTAACTGAAAACACACGTTTGCACAGATGTAATTTTAGTCAGGGTGTGCAGACCCGATGTACCCGTCTTGTCTTGAGCATTGCTTTATGAATGGCCATAACCACCAGGTTGTCTAATAGCTTCTCAAAATATGTTTGTTAATGACAGAGATCACACTGTAGGGAATGTTATTTTCTTTGTTTAAAAAGTGATAGTGATTACTGCCTATATAAATGCTGATCACTTGACACAGTTGACAATGTTATATATGTGCAAGTTACAGGGGCTCTGGATTAGCAGCACTGTGAGAAAACATGTCTACATGTGAACCCTGCACAAGGCTCTGTGTCTCTTTTTTGTTTTAGTCCTGGTACATTTATATTGATAAATATAACTTACTGTTTGTGGAACAACAATAAATAGAAGTTTGAGAAACTTCTTCTTGTATTATCTCAGCATTTGGTGATTATAGGCATATATATGATTATTTTTATACAAATCTGCTGGATCCAAACAGACAGCTGTTTTTTTTACATCTTTCTTACAACTAGCTGTTTTTAAAGCCTGACTGGTAGAAACATCAGCTTTTTATCATGTTTTCTATTTACACTTTGGAAAATGAATCAAAACTAGAAACCTGAATATGGAAAAACTGGACTTCATTCCAGGGTGGAAGCCTGGAATGATTGTGTGCAAAGTGCAAGTAAATGTACTTGGTCAGACTTCTCTAATTTGCCCTGTTGATACTTGACTTCAACAATTCCTGACTGATTTTTCCATGATTGGGTTTAAGATGGGAGCAAGTGTTCAGTTGGGATCCAAATTTGAATGTTTTCATCATTTGTCCAGTGAGCCAGTGCTCAATCACACTAGAAAACAAGCAGGTTATTTCCAGGTTACTTCTTTATAAGAGGCAACCTCATTAATGTTTTGATCTCTACATTATCCATACGGTCACTGAAAGGTGCTGAAGGTTTTTCCTTAACAGGGTAAAGACAACAAATGAGCTTTGTCCTTCTGAGATTTAACTAAAAGGCGTTTGGTGCTCAGAATGAGAAGTCGCGTCATCACATGCAATAGAACAAGAGCGCCACCTGCTGTTTATGGACACAAGTAAAAGCAGAGAGGTTTATAGGCACTTTTTAATCCAGTTTCCTAAACTCTTTATTCCAAAACAAGACTCAAACTCAGTGGGATTTTTTGTTTTGCTTTTTTCTTTTAGATGTACACGCTGCAATTTTTTAATATTTCAAAGACTTTTATTATGCTGCATTGACTCTAATACCTCAGTGGAGACTGGAAGCTTCTAAAGGGCTTTCCTCATTCTAAAGATTAGATCTGCACAGAAGTTTCCTTTTGATTGTCTTCACAGGACTTTATTAATTTACTATTACAATTAAAGAATGTCAATGTACACAAAAAATCAAGCAGTGCTTTCTCCCAGTGATTGTGAATGCATCTTCAGTGCGTGTCCCTGTGGTCACATGAGATTCTGGAATCCACACGTATAGGTTCTGATGCCACTTCTCACTTTCCTCAATGCTCATGGAGTACATGTAATAATTCACAGAGCTCTGTGCAGAAATATAATTCCTGAAATGTTGACTGCACCTATGTAGCAAATTTAAACTGATTTTGAACTAAGAGCGATCTTCTCCTTTACATTCTAAGCCCCTGATCGTCTTACATTCAGAAGTTCTTCTCAGAGTTTCATTACCATTAGATTGCACACTGCTCTTGACTTGTTCTGTGGGCTCCACACTATCCACAGAGCTTCTTGCAACACATTTAGTCCCATTCCTCCATATCAGTATTATTGATAGCTCTGCATTTTAAACATTATCCACATGCAGGAATCCTGCCACGTGCCTCTTGGTGTCCAATAACATGTTTTAGTTGTCAGCCAAGCAAAAACAGCAGCATGTGCAAAATGTTATATTTTTACCCTGAGTATGGATGTGCCATACATAAAGGAGCTTATCAATCAGGTGAATCAGATGAAGACCACCTGCACCTTCAACCGTCTTAAAGAGACAAATGTTTTCCTTTTGGCAAATCTGCCATGTTTGTTCAGAGGGAACACATTTGACCAACCAGCTCTAAGCTAGTTGGTCACAATGATTCACAATGTAATGAACCATTGTGAAGGAAGGTCTGTGATTCATGGACTTCTAATTTTATTTTGCAAATAAAAAAATGTAATAGTGCGACTTATGTTTGCATTGAGCTCACCTCTAGTTTGTAGATCCGTCACGCTTCAGGTCTTTGGTTTTGTTTCTACCACATTTGAACATCTCATACTAAGACTGGATGAAGAGCATCTGGAAATATCTGCTTTGAAGTCTTGTTACAAATTCTCTGTTGGATTTAGGGCTGGACTTTGACTGCGCCATTCTAAAACTTTGAGGTTTTCCTCTGGGATTGTCTTGGATTTAGCTCCATCCATCTACTCATCAGTTCTGAGCTGCTTTCCTGATCCTGCTGAAGAAAAGCATGATGCTACCACCACCATGTTTCACACTGGTGGTGAAAGCACTATCCAGTGTTAGTTTCCATGTGGAAAAGTTTAAAGGGTGTGAATTTTTAATGGTATACTTCAGTGTAGTTCAGACATGACCCACAACACTTGAAAGCAGCCCATGGTGCTCCTGAGATTTAAGGCTGCTGTGTAAAGTGAGAGGAAGCAGCTGGTGTTATTTTAAACATATGAAGGGTGACGGCAACACCCCAGCTCTGAAGGATTACTGTTTTTTTTATTCATACAGCCATTTTCTGGTAAGAGCAGGTCTTGTTTGTGACAATTCAATGTAACATTTGTATTATTTTGTTCTCATATAAGTTTAACAGAACTTGAAACTCTGTTTCTGTAAAGTGATTCATTATCATAGCATTAAGCTATAGTTTTATGAGGACATTATTATGTTTTAAATGTGTAGGAATGTGACGAAAAAAAACTACTTTTGTAGTTTTGATAAGTGACCTCATGTTGAACCAGATTGTTGTGTTTTGATCCAAACTGCAGGAGAACAAGATGTTTAGTCTCTGGGGTTTGGTGGCGTTTCTGTGTCTTCATCAGAGAACGTTCTGCAGTGGTGAGACAGTCATTCACGTCATTCCCTGTTTAAATCATACATCACTAATAATAATGTCTGCTTTGTTGCAAAAAATATGAGCATCTTAAAGACAAGTTGCAATGTGACGTCAAGATACTCCCACCCAACCCCACCTGGAGGGCAAAAAACGACCACTGGTTTTACCTGACAAGTTGTCAGCATAACACACTACATTTTAAGTGTAGGTGTGACATATAAATGAAAAGGACATGCAGTGCTGTGCTGCTAATTGTCAACACTACAACAAGATAACAAGGATCAAAGGTATCACAAAAAGTTTTAATTTAAAAAAAAGCAAGGGGTAGGGAAGTAGGTCAGTTATGCTAGCTTGACTTTGACAATTTTAACATGTAGATGTGCTGCAGAATTCACTGTGTTTCAGTTCAGTTAAAAAAATAAGGCAATCTATACACCAACTCTGACAGATCACCAGTTGAGCAGGTGTTTAAATTGGCTAATCAACCACCGCTGTGTTCAGAAGATCACTTATTAATAATCTCAAAACAAGAATCAAGTCCAAAGATCTACTAACAGACTGAATGTTCTGTTCTTTGTGTGGGAAATGTTTGCATGTTTTTTGGATGTTGAATCCAACAATACTAGTGGTAACTAGTATCTGATGATACTAGTTACCACTAGTATCTAGTGGTAACTAGTATCCTAGTTCTGTTTTACAGAAACGGAAATGATGAGTTCCATTTCTGCATCCTGGACACATTTAGTCATTCTAAGAGCAAACGTAAGTAAATCTTCTCTACGTGTCTGAGTCCTTGGAGTCACTGCTCTGCTGCAGGCAGAGCATAATTTCTTCCATCCGATTCTTTATGTATTTTGTTTTAGGCAGCAAGCGCACAGAGTTGCAATCTACAGAGTCAAGTGGAGGCAATAATACTGACTTACAGGAATCCTTTACTGATCCATAGCAAACATCCAGAACATTTTTGTTGTTGAAAATAGTCATTTTCAGCAAAAGATGACTAAAGTCAGCTTGTATAGGGTCTGGTGACATTGGTGGAAAAAGGCTGGTGTTTTGCACTACATCTCTAATAGTGTTAGAAACAGAGGGAGGTGAATGTACACAATGTTAATGTACACATAGTTAAGTTTTTTAGGATCCATCCATCCATCCATCCATCCATCCATCCATCCATCCATCCATCCATCCATCCATCCATCCATCCATCCATCCATCCATCCATCCCTCCATCCATCCATCCATCCATCCATCCATCCATCCATCCATCCATCCATCCATCCATCCATCCATCCATCCATTTTCTTCCGCTTATCCGGGGTCAGGTCGTGGGGGCAGCAGCTTCAGAAGGGAGGCCCAGACTTCCCTCTCCCCAGCCACTTCTTCCAGCTCCTCCAGGAACCCCAAGGCGTTCCCAGGCCAGCCGAGAGACATACTCCCTCCACTGTGTCCTGGGTCTTCCTCGGGGCCTCCTCCCGGTGGGACGTGCCCGGAACACCTCACCAGGGAGGTGTCCAGGAGGCATCTGTACCAACTGCCCGAGCCACCTCAACAGGTTCCTCTTGACGTGGAGGAGCAGTGGCTCTACTCTGAGTCCCTCCTGGATGACCGAGCTTCTCACCTTATCTCTAAGGGAGAGCCCAGACACCCTGAGGAGGAAACCCATTTCGGCCGCTTGTATCTCTGACCTCGTTCTTTCGGTCATGATCTAAAGCTCATGACCATAGATGACGGCGGGAGCGTAGATCAACCCTTAAATCGAGAGCTTCGCTTTTTGACTCAGCTCTCTCTTCACCACGACAGATCGGTACAGCGCCCGTTTCACGGCAGACGCTGCCCCATTCCGCCTGTCAATCTCCCGCTCCCTTCTTCAGATACTTAAACTCCTCCACTTGAGGTAAGACGACCCCCCCTGATCCGGAGAAGGCACTCTACCCTTTTCCGGCTCAAGACCATGGCCTCGCATTTGGAGGCACTAAGTCTCATCCCGGCCTTTAACTTTAACATTTCAATTCAAATGAAAAGGCGATTCCTTCAGAAAAACATTAGAGGCCTAGTCTTGTCCAGTAGGCCACATTTCTCTGAAAGCTAAAATGCAGCCATCTCTAAAATTTCCCTGGAGACAAATGTTTCCAAAAGTCATGTTATACATCAGAGACTTATGGTGGCTAAGATAACAGCTTTTTGTAAAGCACAGCTTCACACTTGTTCTTTTAGCCACACTTCCTTCATTTCCACCCATTGAGAATCTCTAAAGAATTTCTAAATAGGATCCAATTGTTGCTGTACTTTGCAGGGTCAGTTGCAGCAGTGGCATTGACACTACTGCTCTGTTTCTGTCAATAAAATACCAAAATAATACACGGGTTGTACATAACAACACATGTGTAACCCTGTTCAGCTTCACACCACTATAAATAGCAGGCCTAGATAAACTAAATAAATGTGTTGTGGTGACACATTTATTTATGGGGCCAGTGCAAATGAGTACAGAACACAGTCCTGCAGCCTTTACACCTACTGACAAAAGGATATTCACTCTTACATATTTGGAGATCATTAAAATGGTTTTGGTAAATATGAGAGGAGCCTTTTTAAGGATTAGCTTTTTTTTTGCATGTTCCTAGTCAGTTGAGTCTCTGTTGATGCATTTTGCCCGTAATTGTCTCCTGTCCCTTGTTTTAGTGATTACTCCTCTGTGTATTTAATCCCACCTGTGTGTCAGATATCATCTTATGTCTCCTTAGTTCCTGTGTTGTGCCTTACCAGTTGCTACCAGTGTCTGAGCTCCTTGCCTTGTTGCTCACCTGTGCTGCCTGGACTTCTGTACACCTTGTTTATCATCATTTAGTCAACATTATTACAACCTGGGGTCAACCACATCTCTCACCCCCAAACACCCCACTTCATGACAGCCTTTGTGTTCTTTTGGGTGAGGAGTTGTTCTGGTTTTGGAACTCCCTCACAGAAGTTATTATTGCCCAGTTGCTCTTTCATATTGTGGAACTCTGACACTCTGACCAAGTTTGTCGTTTGATCTTTACCCAGGAAGCACATTGGCTAAACCGTGAGTGAAAGAGTCACTGGGACTGACTACTATATATTCCATTGAGGGACAATTACTTTAACATTACATACACCTTTCTGAACAGGCGAGGGCGATCTTTCTCCATCTATAGTCAGACATTAAAGCGACTTCAAACCATTTCTCGACCCGGGCACCTCCCCAGCCCCCCTCCAGCCCCGCGCCTGTGTTGTATGACTGTCACCTTCTGATTCTACTCGTTCATACCTCTTACACACCATTTTTTCCAAACTTTTATGTCATTCTCTCCTTATGTTTCCTTGTTTTTATCCAGCCTTTCAAACTTCACGGGTGGAAGTGGAGTATGGGGAGCCTGCTGTACTGCACTGTGACGGCTCAGTCTTGAAAGAAGAAGAGGTACAAGAAGGGGTAGTGCACTGGGAGCTGAGAGGAGAGGACGTGGTAATTCTACGAGGAGAAGCACAAGTTTCTGAAAAATTTAAGGTCAGATTCTTGACTACATTAAAAATGAGTATATATACATACATTTATATATGTGTATACTTATACATACTGCTCAAAAAAATAAAGGGAACACTCAAATAACACATCCTAGATCTGAATGAATGAAATATTCTCATTGAATACTTTGTTCTGTACAAAGTTGAATGTGCTGACAACAAAATCACACAAAAATCAATGGAAATCAAATTTATTAACCAATCGAGGCTTGGATTTGGAGCCACACACAAAATTCAAGTGAAATGTTCCCTTTATTTTTTTGAGCAGTATATATGTGATTCTTGAGAATAGGGACAAAATGGGTTTTAATTTTCCCATAATTTTTTTTGTTATGTCTCAACCTTATGTATGCACATATGACAAATAATGTTTAGGAAATGTAAAGATGCTAAGGTACAGGCTCCCAGTTGCAACATTTTTTTTAAAAAAATTACATTTTTAATCGACCTGACCTAGAACGTTGTCATCACCATCTGACAAAAATAAATAAAAAATCATTTTTAATGACCTTATTAGTGATATTTTTACTCATTTTACAGACAAACGCTTCTCAAGAAACAAAAGAAATATTTAATTTAAAACCAAAAACAACAAAAAGGCCATCTGATGGAGTTGACACAGAACTGAAGGTGGTGACAAACTAGTGAATAAAATGAAAAACTTGGTACATGTGAAGTAATGCAATTCATGTAAAATACATTAAAATGAATTAATTTCACATTTAAGTGAGATTTGACAACAATTTCACTGAAAGAGTCAGAAAAACTCTGACGGAGTTGGAAAAAAGTCAAACTACCTGAATTTATATGATGTTACTCTGAAGGAGGCCATATTGTAGCTCATCAGGTCCATGAAATCTTTAGTTTACCAAAATTAAGCTTTTATTTCACAAAATGTCATCAAAGTTTTGTAAATTGTCAGTTATGGTGTTGACACATCATGGTTCTGACAAGCAACTTAGGAATAAAGCAGAAGAAAAAACTAAAGAATAACATAAGCCAGTGGTTCCCAAACTTTTTCTTCTGCGCCCCCCCCTATGGATTACAAATGGCTGTCTGGTTGAAACAACGCTTGTGAGCGGGTGAGGGGGGGCATCGACTTTTTTGGGGGCAAAATGAATGTACGTAGCTGAAAATAGACACCACATCGGTAGCCTACAAGGTGCTTGTTAAGCTTAAGGTTCTGTATTGATATTAGCTAGTCATCTTTTAGCTAACATTACCTGCATCCAGCAGCTTTACTCAACTCAGTCGGTTAGTTTGGAGGGAAAAACTGTGAAAAGTTCTTTGCGTTTTGCTGGTTTGCTGCCGTGATTCTAACACAAACCTACGTAGCTCCGCCCAGCAGCAGCAGGTCTCCTTCACAGGTGGAAACCCAGCGCGAGCGTCGTAGCGCTCATGTTGCGTTAAAAGCCGGCTCGGAAAAACAGGTTACAACATGTTAACAACGGATTAAACAGTTTTAACTGCTGATAAAAGTGACAGAGGACACAAATATGGGAAGTGTGGAAGCCTCTACTGTATCAAATTGACATAGGAATAGCAGAGAGTTGGCCTTTCTAAGGTAAAAACCCAGCGCATACAGTGTTCATGTTTTGTTTTTTTTCCATCTAGACGGCTTCCCGCACGCCCCCTGCAATGACACGGCACATTCGCGCTTTTAGATAGATTTTTACCCAGAATGCAAATGGAAAAAACCGTGAGTTTTTCAGCCGACCAGTCCAAAATCCGATGTGAGATTCATTCGTGCTGCAGTGAATCCGTCTCTCTTTATAGATTTCTCTCTCTTCTTCCTCACATCGTGTCTTTAGGAAACCTTCAAAACAAAAACGGAAGATTTAGGATGTATCTTACTTTTGACAGAGTGAAAGAATATAAATAATAGTCTTTACCACCTGTGTAAACTTTGCCGGTGAATGTTATAACACATAATATAAGTTTTATAATATGTGTTGTATTGTTTCATTTCTAATATAGGCCCTTGTGTCAGACAATCTAAGTCAATGTTAGAGAATAATTAATTTTTTTAGATTTACGGAATCTCAGTTAGCCTTCATAGCGGGGCTGAACCCGTATTACACCAAGCACTGTAGCTAATATTAGCTGGTATCTCGCCGGTGGACATAAATACAGTAAAGTAATATTCTAATCACAATATATACACAATAATATGTCCATCTTACTTGTGAAATGTTGTCTGTGGAGCCCTCACATCAATAATCCATCGACCAGAACAACAATATCCCTCAGTGCTGAGGCATCTTCTGCTGTTTTGGTTGAGCAAAACAGCAGAAGTCTCCTTTAGAGACTTCTGCCTTTAGAGCAGGGGTGTCAAACTCAATTTCACCGAGGGCCACTTCAGCATATTGGCCACCCTCAAAGGGCCACATTGACGGTACAAATCAGGAGTGCCCAGCTGCAGTCCTTCAGACTGCAACTTTTAGATGCATCCCTGCTAAAACACACCCCAGGCAAAAGGTTGACTTCCCTCATTAGCAGCAACTCAGTTCTGTAGAGGCTTATAATGAGTAAATGATCCAGGTGTGTTAGAGAAGGAACGCATCTTGCAGATGGTAGCTCTGGAAAACTAGACTTGGGCACCCCTAGCATAAAATGTATGAAAATACAATGTTAAAAATAAATTGAACACCTCATATTGTTAAATAACTCTTTGGAGCTTCTGGTTAGGAAGCGCATTCAAAACCTTTGTTTGAAATGGCGCGTTAAATTCAAGTCTCCATTACAGACCAGAGAAAACTAAAGAGAATGCAACTTTGTGTTAATCCATTTGAGGAGCCGGCAGTTTATCTTGAGGAAATAAATGACGATGCAAAAGTTAATTAGATTGTAACATGCGCAGTGCGCTGCTCAACCACTGCGGAGGCAGTTACGCTATGCCACTGCGAAGAATTAAAAACCGCTGGGAGAAACTCATCCAGCGGATTTAACAAATGGAGCCTTCTGGGTTCACGTTACCCAGGAGAGCGGCGCTCTGGAGGAGCTGCAGACGTGACATCTGTCCGTTTCGGAGAAGCGGAAAAAAAAAAAAAAAAAAATCCTTAAAGCGCACACCGGACCCCGCAGGGTAAAACACTCAGAGTTCAGTTGATCTGTTTGGATCAGACAGATCCAACTGACTGGTGAATTAGCGCAGATTTTTCTGCAGATGGGAACCAGGAGGAAGTGCGTTCAGACCCCAGCGGGTGAAGTGATGCTAATTTAAGTGAAGTCGCTTAATTTAATTTATTAAAAGTTATTGGGGCCTCAGTCAGTGGTTTTTTTGTCACTACGGAGAAAAATGTAGATGCATTTATCTGCTTAATTTGTGATGAGATCAGGATTCACGGTGATGTTAGCTTGTCGAAGTCTCAGTTTTATTTGCTGGTAAAATCAATAAGCAGCTTAAGGTGACTCTGCTGCTCTCTAGTGGCGAGAAGCCGTAATGTTGGCTGGTAACAATCGGAATGCATTATGGGAGATGTAGTTTGTCATCAATTCGTGCTCAAAACCTATTTTAAGTCAATCATGGACCTATAAAACGCTGGGGGGGCCACATAAAATGACATGGCGGGCCACATGTGGCCCGCGGGCCTTGAGTTTGACACATGTGCTTTAGAGTCTCTCATCCGTCAGCAGTCAGGTCAATTTACAAGTTTCAAGATCATTCTCAGCACACACTGTGTTGGAGCCTATTAAGAATTAGATAAATTTATTCATTGCTAAATTAATTTCCACAGATTTAATGACAAATTAATGGTAGCTCAATTTTGTATATTTAATTATGTATGTATTTAATTGTTCTTTTTAGACCCTCCTCCTTGTCAGTCAGGCTCGGGCAGTGATTAACAGGCAGAAACAGCTGTTGGGGCTGAGCTGATTGTTTGGTGAAGGAGTGAGGAGTGAAATGGTTTTTGTACCGCAAATTAAGTTTTTTGTTGAAGTCAACTCGGAGATTACTTTTTGTTATGTTTGTAAGTAAAAGAAACCTTTTGGAAACATTAAAGAGTCTCCGCGAGTGCTTTATTTGTTTTGAGCGAGTCGAAACCCTCCTCCTGGACTGCTCTGGCATTTTTGTTTTTTTTTTGATATTTTGAAATGCGAGAGTGGACGTAACACACTGACAACATGCTGGGGACCCTCTGCACTCTCATCACTGCTCTAACATGTAAGGAGGATGAATTACTGCTCATGTTTGAGCCATCAGACTGTGTTACTGTTGATTTCATGTTATATTGTTGTTTCCAACAATATAACATGAAATATAATATAATCCGGCGCCGTATTTCCTGCGCCGGAGCGGTCCATGAGGCGTCTATGCTTATATTATGTCTATGACTAGCCCTCTTAACAAAGGAAGAAAAAAGATGACGTCATGGGGTCCTCAGAAGTTCTGGTGCCCCCCAATAATGCCTGATTTTTTTTACGTTCTTTTCATTTCTAACGGTGTTGACAAAAAACTAGGGACAAATTTCAATGGAGTTGGAAAAATATATAAAAATGATTTTTAATTCAATTCATTGATACTTTTATATTCATTTATATGACTACTTATATTTAATTGTCACAATATATAATTTTAGTATTTTTTTAAATTATTTTAAACTATTATAATGTATTGAGTTCTGCTCCTGGACAAGGATTTTACAGGCATCATCCACCGACTACAATGTTTAAAATAAAAAAAATATTCAGCAAACACCAGGAAAATATACATTGTTGTGCTCATAGACATCAAGAAGTAGACGCCTCATGGAGCGGGTCGGCCCGTTGCAGCGATACGTAATCGCGTCCACCATATTGAATGTGGCATCTTTGCCAGTAAGCTAATACAAATGAATGGACTGAACTTCAGAAAATGCCATTACACAAAGTATTTTTAGCTAATGTTCGTCATCGACCCACTCACATATAAACGTTAATATATTTGGAAATTAAACAATCACCAAAGACAACATTTATGACTTTTCATTATATTTTAATTGTAATTTCTGAATAAAGAAAATAAATGTGAACCTATAATACAATTGATTTTGATAAATCGTTTTTATATATACAGTAATCAACATTTATGAACATATGTACACACAGACGTCAATATATTAAATAATAAAATATATGTATATATACAATATATATATAATTTATCTATTAGTTAACAAATAAAAAATATTTTATTATTCAAATAACAAATATATGAATAATATATAAGAAATTATATATATATATATATAAAATATATATAATGTGTGTGTGCATATTTACTGAATGTGGAATATGTGCCAGTAAGGTAATACAAGTGAATGGACTGAACTTTATAAAGTGCCGTTCTACAAAGTATTTTAAGTTAATACCTGCCATTGACACATTTTCTCACACACATTAATATATTTGGCAATCAAAGAAATTACTAAAGAGCGTTTCTAATTTTTGATGTGATTAATTGTTTTGGGGCATTTCTGAATAAAGAGCACAATGTTTTTATTTGATAGAAACGATTCTGATCATTTTTATAATGACATTGATGAACAGACATTTTTAGTGTTTTATTAAAGTATATATTTACATAATTCCATAATTTAATGTACATTTAACATTTCAAGACAAGACACAAATAATTTTCCTGTATTTATTTTTTATACGTTATTGAGAAATGACTTGATTTATAAATCAGTCATTGTCAAACATTAAACTACATATTTTTCTTACTTTTTCCCAGAGAATTTACAGTATGTCAACTCTGCTATTGACAGCAAAGAGTGAAAATAATTCCAACAGAGTAAATTATTTTTTATTTCATTATATAAGCTACATTAATACACTAATACTTCAGATTGAGATATTTGAAAATACACAAAAAGTTAAAGAATAAAACATTTATTTATTATACTGGGAACACTGGTCACAGGCTTCAGTCTGCTGGTCACACTGGGAGAACTCAATGACCTCTGAGACGTCCTGGTTCACAGACTAAAGCCAAGGATAAAAGAGAAATTATCCAAAAGTGTAATAGAAAATACATACGATATGTTTCGTATATGTTTATTTCACATTCAGAAAAAGACATTTTCAGCATGTTGGGCTCTGACTCGTAGCATCTTTATAGCTAAATACCGACATGGTGAAGCTGAGCTGGAAACAGACTGAAGAACAGCAGCTCCAGCTCTGATCCTGACTGATCTTTCCTCACTAAATCCTCTGGTTTTTAATGAACTTCTCCTCTAACAGCAGTTTTTCATCAGCTCTCTCATTAGAAAACAGTATGAAAATGTTAGCTGCTAAGCTAACAATCAGCGGTTATTTCGGGCCAATTAAACTACATAGGAAATATTTTTCGGTTGTTTAAAAGCGAATTTCTGGCTGCAAAGTCAAGTAATTCTGATCTTTCATCCTTATCTGGGGAAGGTAAGCCTAATGAATCCAGTTTGTTTCGTAAAACGGTTGAAACAAGTCCACACAGCACAGGACTTAAGGAGCTCCGATCGCTCTGCTGCCACGTAGAAGATGGCGGACGCTGTTACGTACGACTCAGCGCTCCATGAGGCATCTACGTATTGATGTCTATGGTTGTGCTCACATGACCCAGGTTAGTTGAGTCAGATATTTTAAAAAAATATATTTTGTGTGTATTTTACTCAAATTTTGTGCTTTATCCATAGGACCCGTTTTGTCCCTATTCTCAAGAATCACTGATATTTACACTGTAAAAAGAATTGCCCCATGCACTTCTCTGAACCCTGTGGTACTCCACAGGAAACCCTGGAGTGTGAAGATTTGTCATTAGATTTTAAAAAAATCCCTACATGTTAGAGTGGATCACAATAGTTTCTCAGTCTGAGATCTAACAGAACACACACAAACAGAAATCCATTATCTGAGGCCATGACTATACATAATGAATTTAACCGGTGTAATGAGTTCTGATACCAGACTGTCTGAGCTAATGAGAATTGACTCACCTCAGCACTCTAAATGCTTCGATATTTCAGCAACTATAGTTAGGGCTGTTGTAAACGAATATTTTAGTAATCGAGTAATCTATCGATTATTCTTACGATTAATCGAGTAATCGGATTAAAAAAAATTATAAAATGAAATATTGGTAAATCTGGCTTAATACCGGTGTTACAATCAGATATTAATATCAGTCCAATTTTTCATATTTGAGCATCCCTAACAGTTGCTTTTTTGTAGTTTAGAAAACTAACCTGTAACAATAATAGCTCACTTTCTAAGTTAACCAGAAGAAAAGTTATGGAAAAATCTGAAATTATATTGAATTTAATAACAAAGAGGCAGGCTCACAAATATGCTTATAAAAAATGTCTACAATCCAGCTTTTAGTTTATGTATTCATCTTCAGTGAGTTTAATAGATTAATTAAACTCACCTTGCCACCTAACCTGTCACGCTTTGGGTTTGAAAATACGGGAAATGCCGCCTGGAGTGGGAGGAGAGGGCGAATGAACGAACGTAAGATGGGTGGAGGGGAGGAAATAGACCAGCGGACTGACGAACCGTTAGACCGGGGGACGAACACGGGGGGGAAGCAATACGGGATATTTACGACACCTTCACTGGTCACACTCAGAAACTCATCTATCAGCCATGTACGATGCGGTCCGCCACCCGTTTCTTCAGACCGGGATATGAAATTTATTGTGCGGTTCGTCGGTAAAGCTACATTTACACGGTAAGCATCAGCTACTCAGCCGCCCGCCCTGTTCAGTCTACCGCTCACCTCAGCGCTCTTCCCGCCGTTCGCGTTCAACCAGCAGCCCCGGAGGAGAAATGCTGCCGTACTCCAGGCATTCCCCAGTCATTTTAAGGATGCTTATTGGTTCCCCAAAAACGATAAAAAGTCGGGCATTATCATCAATCAATAAAATCCCCACGGGCCAATCTTGAAGATTGGACTTTATGCCGCTGAGACTTAGCTTTTGTCAACAACTCAGAGGCGGAAGTGAGAGCTCCGCGCAACGCAAATGAAGTCCCGGCTGGAACACGGTACGCTAAATAATAAAACATAAATTAACGAAGCTTCGAGGCAGGTAAATTTTCCTCGAGGAATTTTAGTAATCGAGGTACTCGAATCATTCGAGGAATCGTTTCAGCCCTAACTATAGTGTCATATGGTGGTGTGGTTGGTGGTGAGGAGAGACGCTGAGACCCAGGTTATTGTGATGATGATGAATGATTTAATGGTGAAGATGCTCAAACAGTCCAAGAACAGGTAGCACGGCAGACAGAACAAGCACACAGCTAAATGCCGGTAGCAACTGACAATAAGGACAAAACGAGAGCAAGCACAAACCAGGACTTGGCAGTTCCACTGGAGAGTACAGACTGACGCAGCAGCATACGCTTGACAAACAAAGACAAACGAAGACAAGGACCCGACAAGAGACAAAGACAACAGGTGAACTTAAATACACACGGGGTAATCAAGGGAACGAGAAACACCTGGGAAAAATCAACGGGGAGGACAGGATCACATAGAAAAACTCAAAAATAAACACACAGAAACACGGAACATGACAATACCCCCCCCCTCAAAGGCGGCTACCAGACGCCCAAAAGAAAAGTCCAAACCAAAAACAACCCAACAGGGTGGGCGGAGGGGCGACGGAAGGGGCCAGAGTCCAGAAAACAAAACCTAAATCCAAGCAGGAAACTAAAACACGGAAAAACAGTCCGGGGGCCGACCACGGCACAGGAGGTGGTGCTCCTGTGGGAGATCCGGAGGGCGGTGACGTCGGAGGCGGAACTGGAGCCGCGGTGGGCGGCGACGCAGGAGGCGATGTCCTGCAGGCGGGTCCGGCAGGTGTCGCCGGCGCAGGAAGCGGAGACGTGGAGGAGGGTCCGGCGGTCCCCACCGCCGGCGCAGCAAGCTGAGACGAGGAGGCGGGTCAGGCGGTCGCTGCCGCCACCGCAACAGGAGGCGCTTGGGCCCGTAGGGCCGGCTGGAGGCCCTGGAAGACCGGCAGAGGTGCCGGCCGACAGGAAGCTCGGACGGAGCAGACGGAGGCTCGGACAGAGCAGGCTCTGGAGGGCCGGCAGGACGGCCGGCTGAAGGCTCGGACGGAGCAGGCAACTCGGGGGGGCTGCGCTCCGGCAGCGGACTCGGGGAGCTTGGGGGGCTGCGCTCCGGCAGCGGACTCGGGAAACTCTGGGGGCTGCTCACCTGCAGCGAACTCTGGAACTGGTGGAGGTGTCGGGCAGATAGTGGCGGCTGGAGCGGATGCTGGGACTGGCGGAGGTCTGACAGGTGTGGTGAATACTTTATTCGCGAGGAATTCTTCATAAAGTTCTTGAATTAGGTCCAGCATAAAGGGATCGGACTGAAACAGGTTGAATAGATAACTGAAGTCCTCCTCGTACTCGAGGTTGTAAATGTCCAGAGACTTTAGGAATGGGTATTGAGCTGTGGGGGTTGTTACTGGGTCCATGTTGATGTTGGCGTTCCTCACCGGTCTTGGTCGGACGGATCCTACTGTCATGAGGTGTCGTAGTCAGTGTCGTCGTCAGATTCTAGTGTGCTCATGCGTGTGTCGCTCACAGTTTAACTGATAAGTCCTGTGTCGACTCAGCTCTCGTTTTCAGTCTTATATTCAGTTGCTACCGGTATTAGCTGCGTGCTACTTGCTACCGTGCTGCCTGTGTTTCTGGACTGTAGAGCTCCATTCATTAAATTATTCACTTTCTTCAACATCCTGGGTCAACCTGCGTCGTCTCCTCACCACCAACAATCACACCTCATGACATATAGTAGGGGTTGAATAATATCATGACACTGTAGTTTCCTCATAGTATATTATTTAAATGTACAATCCATTCAACAATTAGCAAACAAAATAAACTATATGCAGTCACAAAACTAGTCTATCTTTGACTGGGGTGGTGGTGCTGTGGTGGCACAGGGGCTAAGCACAACCCACATAAGGAGGCCTTAGTCTTCAGCCTGGCTGTCAAAGGTTCAATTCCCTGCCTGGTGACCTTTGCCGCATGTCTTCCCTCGCTCTCATTACCCTACTTTCCTGTAATAGCACTTTCAAATAAAAGCCACGAGAGCCAAAAAGACCTTAAAAAAATTATTTGACTAGGTTACATATTTCAAATATGGTGTAAACTATGATTGCATTTGAAAGCTGTAATAGAGCCAGCAGGGTGCACAGCAGACAAATCTGAAGAGTAATTGTTTTCACATATGTCTGTTATACATCCCAGGGTCGGGTTGAGCTGCCTTCAGAGGAGCAGATCAGGGAAGGCAACTGGTCTGTGGTCCTCACAGAAACCAGACTCAAAGACACTGATATGTATGAGTGCATCTTTGGAGGAGCAACTACCGTATCAACTGTCTGGCTCTCAGTCAGTGGTGAGTTGGATGATTTTATAGAAAAAGAAAAAGGAAAAAAAAAAAAAATATATATATATATACACACACACATGGGGGTTAGGGTATATATCATCAAGGGTAATTAATGGTAGCAGTGCATTAGCACTGTTGTTTCCTTTGGTGCTGATGAAGCCCTGGTTTAAGAAAGTTTAGATATCTTTCACATAACATGATGGTGGCTAAATGGATTAGCAAATCTTTGTCTCCTCTCCCTTACCTTCCGACTTTGCAAAAGAAGGCGCAGACTAATGCATTTATTTCCAGCATTTAGCAAACCCAGTTATGTGAAATATAATGGTGCTGTAGTTACATGTGATGAGCTTTCCTTTTAAAGTTAGTTTACCAGATATGCTTTTTGCTCAAGCACAGTTCCAAAATTAGAATATTGTGAAACGGCTTGATATTTTTCTGAAAAAAGAACTGGATTGTTGCCCTGTTGGCTACATGGACTTCTGTGGTCTGCTTTAATAGAAAAAAGGAGTTGCATTTGGATAATAAAAGCCATGTGCCACAGATTTGATTTACATTTAGCGATGAATTCATATTTTTTGAAGTGCACTTCTGTGAAGTTAAAAGTATGCGTAATTTTGTATTACCATGACCTTATTGGAAAATGAAGTAAGACCTGGTAGATGGTGGAAACAGATGTATAATTATTAGTATTATTATAGTAATACATGTTATTTGTGTGGCACTTTTCCTGGGGAATATGGTTCAATCAGTCTGTGAGCAAAATGGAAACCATCATTTTCAAAGTGATAAGAAATTAATTCTTGAAATATTTCACTTTGTGTAAAGCATCTAGTTCACTTTCTGAAACGAGTGACAAAAAATATTGAACATTTTCTTAGTATTCTAATTTTTGGAGCCGAAGCTGAAGAAAATTCTAATGATACAATCATTGTCTTTTCTCTCCATGTGCTGACATGCCTCGTGTCCTTTTGCTCGGCTTCTCATACAAGAGCCTGATGTCGACACGTTCATCACTGCAGTTGAGGGCACTGAGGTGGACCTGGCATGCTTCATTAAACCTGAGAGAGAACACATAAAGCGTTTTTATTGGACTATGAATGGCAGATTTCTCATTCAACATGACCATGTATGGTATTCTCCAGATGGCAGCTCATACATGTTTACTTATCTTTATTGGATCCTTTGGGAACTTAGACATACAATGAGGAAGGAGGAACAAATGGAAAATCAGCACAAGCTAATAACCAAACCATCAACCAATATTAGTTAACTTATTTCAGATGAACAACATAGCAATACTCAAAAGACAAGTGAAAATATGGGATCCATATGATCCAAGTGGTTAAAGTCAATTAGTTGGGGCAGAATCTTTGTCTCTACAAAACATTTAAATATGTATAACAAAATATATATCTTCCTTTCTTTTTAATCTATAAAACGGCATTGTTTCTTATTTAAGAGACTTCTAATCTTCTTTTATAACACATGTATTATGTTGGATGATCAGTATTTCTTTTCTATCTCCAGCAAACTGTCAGCGTAACGATGTACAAGTTTCCTAAACCAATGCAATTTAATGAAGAAGAGTTTCATCTTTATTTGAGACCAACTAGGAATGAAAGTGGGAAGTACCAGTGTTGGTATACAACTGGGTAAGAGTCATCAACTCGTTTTGTTTGTTGTTTCCATTAACAACAATAACAAAATTGTTTCATGTCAACAACAAGAAGATGACAACTAAAACATGGTGAAATATAGACGAGACATTTTGGTGGTCTGTCAGACATTTAAAATGTTTGACATTTCTGCCTGTTGTGCTGGTTTTCTGTCAGTCTAAACATCCCACCTGGCCTAAGTAAACCTTATCAAAGGTTTACTTAGGCAGACCTAACTAGTCAGTAGCTGCATTTCCATTACAAATTTATGCACCTCTTTGTTTATATTCTACTTGTCAAAAAACATAATTTTGCCACTGTGGTCTTTCCATTAAATTAAATTAAATTAAAATCACACATGAATAAACTTATAAATCATTATAAATGATGGCAACGGCAGATGTAAACAGTTACATGAGATATATTCATAATTCAGCCGTGGTGCTTATTGTCTGTCAGCCATCAGAGGAGACGTCGACGTCTTATTCAGGTGTTGGAGCAATAAACTTTTTATAAACTTTGTGATGCTGTTTAACAGAGAAAAACAAACCTCCTCTTCCTCCTACTTCCTGTTTTCTTCTTTGTGTTTTCATCTGTTGTAACATCTGGTTGTAAATCACATAACTTATGATGTGAAAACAGTGCTTCCATTTCAGTATAGCAAAATATATCTAATTTGATATGGACAAAAAAAACCACCTCATCCTAATGCAACAAACATTTTTCAAAATTAGTGTATTTCTATTAAGTAAATATATTTTTGTAATTTTGATTTACTTAACTCTTTGGTTAATGGAAACAAAGCTATTGACTTATAGCAGTGAGCATGTAGCAACAGTGAACATGACTTGGTAGCAATGACTAATGCCAACCATGTATGTAACAGGAAGAAAACTCCAGCAAAACCTGAACTGGGCTCAACGTCATCAACATCTGCTGCAACTGAAAAGACAAAAACAATACAGCAATAAAAAAATAATAATAAAAAAAACACAGCAGCACTGATCTGAGAGTACATTTAGAGATTGTACCCCATCTTAATAAAAGAATCAAAAATAGTATCTTAAATCAATTAATTTAAGATAAATTCATTTGTGTCTATAAAGTTTATCTAGAAAGTCCTGGTTACACTGTTAGGTTACTGCAGATTGGCATCTTATTTCCTGCATGATATTTCCAGGTCTCTTTCATTAGAACATCTTCCCTGTTCTAATGGTAAACTGGTGTGATAATTGCTATAAAACCTTAAAAAATTGTTAAAATAATGTTCACTGACAACTTTTTCTTTTTTTCCCCCATTTTTAGGGAGACTGACAGTCCTAAACTTGCATTACCAGAAAGCTACACACTAACTGTGGTTGGGCTACCCACTGACCCTGGTAATCTTCATTCCTTTAAAGTGGCAGAACTGACTACAGACATTGTCCCCCCTTCAGAAACAGTGTTTGACATAGAAGGGACAAATAAAAATGTCAGGGGGAGCTCTGTTATATTTTTGCTAGAGGCGACGACTGCTGCTGGGACTACAGAAAAACCTACTGATCATCTACCAGTTACTTTGGAAATGTCCACTCAGAAAATGAAAGGTGAGTATCTGAAGAGAACATGGCCCTTTCAATGTGCTGTGATAGAACAGAACCAGTTGTTGACTGCCGTAAACAACCCATGAACAGAGATGAAAATAGGAATTTTAACAGATCGTTGCCCTTTCACACAGCTACAGAACCTGGTGAGGCATCCACTGTAGAACCAATCAGAACATCCCAAGGGATGGTGACCCTACTTTCAGATCAGCTGAATGCTGTTGAAGCAATAGGATTCCCCACTGAGCTTCGTGATCTACTGGAAGACTCAACCCAGCTGATTCAAGGTAGAATAATGGAATGAATGCATGTGGGTTTATTAGCTCCAACCCGGCCCTGCTGTCCAGTAAGATCATTTATGCATTTATCTGTAATTCTATAATAGGGGTAACATAAGCAATGTTTTATATTTAGCACTAACATATACCTGTATATATTATAGGAGGTTCTGCATCCACTCAAGCAATCAGAATGAGTGTAAACATGACTGTTTCCATAATATAGTATTTCTTAAAAAAAGTTGTCTCATGGTTCAACTTTCCATGTGCACAGGGTAAGTTGAATCATATCCCTAAAAACCAACCTTACCCCTCACACACACACTTTACATCCCTCCCCTCACTTAACTTCTTCTTTCAAAAATAAATGACTTTTTCACATCAAGTGTATTTAACTTGTGCACAATTCATGGGAACAATATATTTTTTTATATGTAATTGTTACAAATTACAGTTAAAATTAGTTCCAGTGTGTTTGAGAAGTGAACATTAACATTTGGAGAAATAAAGCTCTAGAACTTAAAATTGTTTCAGAATCATAGCTGAGCCATTGGCTTAACTTTCCCAAAAGCTCCATTTCGACTTTATTTGTGCCCACAGCTGAAATGCTCAGTGTTGTAGCTCATACATAGCACAGCTGATACAAAAAACAAACCTTGAAATACTTTATTTGAAGGGGTGTGTGAATAAGACTGTCATGACACTGTCATAAACATGACATAACACCTGTCATGAACATCAATAAGTCTTCATGAATATTTATGACTGTTGTCATAAAGTGTCATTCGGTAAATTATGACACTTTTAATACAAAGTTGACATTATTCAAAATGTCTTTGTTATGACAACTTGACATTAACCAAGAAATCATGACCTGACATGATTTATTATGCTACTTCTTAGTACAAGTAGCACAATAAATGGAACTTGATGTGAAACAAGTAACAGTTATGAATATGTCATTAAGTATCATTACAGTGTCATTAATATTAACTGTTACCTCAAGTAAAGTGAAACTAGTAGCAACAATTATAAAGATGTAATTTAGTATCACAGTGTCAAACGCAATGCTAACAGAGTTATTGATTTAAGTCTTACCTCAAATGAAGTGAAACACACTGGACTACTTATAACTACCATCATAACTGTAGAACAAACCCTTTGTACATAGGAATAAAACAAAAGATAACTTGTTCTAAGATAACAGAGGGTTTAATGTCTGGTCAGTATATTGTTACTCTGAAATGCTGATTGAAAAACTAAAACAGAATTACTTATTCTTTAACTTAAGAAAATAGGTTCTTTCAACAGTAACATTTTTTGCTTTATGTCAGCCATCTCCTTCGTAATAGTCTTCCTGTAATGCTCTGAAAACAGGAGATCTTCTTCTTGTCTTCATTTCCTGGAAGCAGCTCTTTGAATGTGTCCAGAAATGCTCAGAAATTACAGCTGTTCTTGCAATAGTTAATCATGGCGAAAGCCTTTTCATGAATTCAAACTTGGTGAATCTCTTCTGGACATTCTCATAGTCAGTGATGACTCAATTCATTGTGGTCACTTAGAAAAAGAACAAAAACCAAAAACAATGTCATCATATTCCAGCATTTATTTAAATACCATTTCAAAAATGTCCCTTGCTGCTCACTGTCAGAATGGTAGACTGGCAGACAAATGCCTAGTTAACATGACTGGTTGTTATAAAGTGCAATACAATTATTTCTTAATACAAGTGGAATGATAACTGGAGCTGAACAAAATTATTCTGATCAAATACTTTATTCATTTAACATATAGTTTTAGGCACATGAATGCATCTTTTTACTTAATGAGCATTCTAAACTCTACTCTAACTTAGGGTTGTTTGCAAGAAGCTTATTAATAAATAAATAGATTTAACATCAGTTTTAGTTGTCTAAAACGTAACTTAACTCAGCTGGTGAATGTTGATTCCTGCTCCCCATTTCCCACTTACCTGGCTGTCCCACCCCACTTCACATGGTGAAAATATTAACACAAAAACGACTTACCTAATTTTCTTGGGGAATATTTCATCTGCTTCTTTCTCTTTGGTCAAATAGGAACTTCTTTCTCTGGTGGCTGGTCCTTATTATCATCCTCCACACTTGTAGCATGTCTTCATTAGCCAACTTTCTCCCCCCCCACCATGTGTCCTTAGGCCAGAGGTTCCCAAACGTTTTCTTCTGCGCCCCCCCCTATGGATTACAAATGGCTGTCTGGTTGAAACGACGCTTGTGAGGGGGGGAGGGGGGGCATCGACTTTTTTGGGGGCAAAATGAATGTACGTAGCTGAAAATAGACACCAACATCGGTAGCCTACAAGGTACTTGTTAAGCTTAAGGTTCTGTATTGATATTAGCTAGTCATCTTTTAGCTAACATTACCTGCATCCAGCAGCTTTACTCAACTCAGTCGGTTAGTTTGGAGGGAAAAACTGTGAAAAGTTCTTTGCATTTTGCTGATTTGCTGCCGTGATTCTAACACAAACCTACGTAGCTCCGCCCAGCAGCAGCAGGTCTCCTTCACAGGTGGAAACCCAGCGCGAGCGTCGTAGCGCTCATGTTGCGTTAAAAGGCGGCTCGGAAAAACAGGTTACAACATGTTAACAACGGATTAAACAGTTTTAACTGCTGATAAAAGTGACAGAGGACACAAATATGGGAAGTGTGGAAGCCTCTACTGTATCAAATTGACATAGGAATAGCAGAGAGTTGGCCTTTCTAAGGTGAAAAACAGCGCATACAGTGTTCATGTTTTGTTTTTTTTTTCATCTAGACGCCTTCCCGCACGCCCCGTGCAATGACACGGCGCCCCCCCTAGGGGGCGAGCCCCACAGTTTGGGAACCTCTGCCTTAGGCTAACTTGGGTCTTAATGTGGCTAAAGTTGCCAAAGCAAAGAACACAAGTATTGTGTCACATCAGCCGCACATAAAGGATAACTTTGACTAACATATTAGCTTTTAATTTGCTAGATTAAAATTGGAGGGAAAAAACTAATTTGACTGTCTTTAAAATATGTTTAATATTAAGGGCTAACGTTACAGTAATGGAGTTTAATAACTTTAGCTAACATTAACCTACAGCAAGGTAGGATTGGCTTTAATTACTCATAGCTAACATTACAGAGAAAGAGAACATAGTCAATGTTATTTTCTCAAAGAAAATGTAAAGTTAATAAGACACATACCTCATATGTATTAGGTATCAAACTTCGGCTTCTTTTTAAACAGAAGGTCTGGCCGTTATAACTTGTGTTAGGTTTGCCCCACAATATGGAAGATTTCTTCTTCACCAACACACTGCACACCTATGCGTGCACTGCTGCCTCTCACTGGTGGAGATGGTGTATTGCACTACTTAGCCCTTGTGTTTAGAAATGGGGTCCATACCAACCGACCCCACACACGTAAAACTTTTATCATTTGCCACAGTTCTCTACGTTTGCCTCAGTCCTCGCACACACAAGGGTTAAAACAGCGTTAAATAATGTTTCAAATGCTAAGTTCATAAGTGCTTTGTAGACATCTTGCTGTAAAACTTTAGGATCGATTAAATTAAGAAAATTAAGACTAAACAACATGGCAGAGCTTTATAATATTACTACATAAAGCTAATTTTTAAAGTTTAATCGGTAATACTTTTATAAGAAATTTATGTCAGATCATGATGTCTTGGTTCATTTATGAGAACAGTCATAAATATTCATGAAGACTTATTGATGTTCATGACAGGTGTTATGTCATGTTTATGACAGTGTCATGACAGTCTTATTCAACCCCTTTCAAATAAAGTGCTACCAAAGTAATTTATAATTCTTGCCGGTAATATGACAAAAATGTTTTCAACCTGTTGTTTAAATCTCACCTCATCTTTTTTCTTTTATGAATTCAATGTCTTGTATTGTATCTTCTTATTAGTTGAATCTACTGTTTCACTACTGGTCATGATCTGTCTTTTGCTCTGGAAACTGTTTTAGATTTTACTCTGATTGTTTCTGTTTTGTGCTTCCAGACGATGGGAATCTGCTTTCCAGTGATCCCACCAACACACAGCAGACAGAGACCTTTGAGGAAAAAGAGACATTTTCAGATAAAGGTCAGTGACACCATCTGAATAAATGTTGTTTTTAGGGATGGAGAAAAATTCAGACTTATTTCCTTCTTTACTGCAGACGACCTGGATGCAACTTGGAATGTTTTCCAGCTTGGGGATTTCCCATGGGTTCGAATTGGAATCATTGGTGGAGTTCTTCTGATCACAGCCGTGGTTCTGTGTGTTCTCAGAGCTCTGCACCATATTTAGTTCACAGGAGGGGACATGGATCACCGCTTACAATCTTCAGTTTAGTTAGGGATGAATCAGTAGTACAGTGGCCACGGCAACCAACACAGCATCTGCATGGAAATATTTGGGAACTGCAGAAATGGTTGTGTGGAATTTCTGAAACAGATCGCTCTGTCCTTGTAGGTCAGCCAACAAAGCAGAAATCAGCAGATTGCTGTTTGGGATGGACTGCATGTTCACGATTACAAGTTCTAATTCTTCTAACAACAGCTTCAAATAACAGCTTCTCAATGAAGAGAGTGGAGAAGTCCCAGATGATCTAGAAGATCTGGATGATGTGGTGTGTGTGGATGCTTTGTGACACAGCTGTGATTAAAATAAATGAAAATCTTTTGTTACAATTGTTCTGATGAATTCTTTGAAGTTGCTCATTTCAACTCCTCCCAATGTACTTATCACCTTCAGCGCAGTTTGAAAGTTTTGTGTATTTAAAAGAATTTATGAAACTAACAGGCGGTAAGAACCATGTGAGTTTTGGTGTTTTTTCGGGATAGTAAAGTAGTGACAGCTAAGCACAATTACCAGACACAATTTTCACATCTTTATTTGGAAGAACTATGAATCATTTTGATTATTAATGGACATATTAAAATAAAGACAGCTTAACAGTGGAATCACTTCATTCTATTTTACACAAACCTGTGAAGGTTTATCTGCCATGAGGATTTAAAGATCATTTTCGAGGTGCCATTAAAGTTACACTGTAAAACATTAACAGCGATATTTAGGATTATTTTGCCAGTGTGACAATCCCCTCCTATCCAGTAGGTAAGGTCATTTTATTTATATAGCACATTTTCAGCAACAAGGCAATTCAAAGTGCTTTATTTGAGTTAAAAGGAAATACAAACAAAATAACAAACGAAAGGAAGGAAAGAAAGAAGAAAAGAATCTAATGTTGATCTAAAGTGTAAACTAGGAGCTCCTGTTCAGGGTTGCTGAGTATCCTCTGGTCTAATTCCATTTCTGGGTTGGGAGAACAGGAGTCTGAAAAATAGGTGTCTCTAGTCCACTATGTGTTTTTTCTTGTTTCTTTTCAGGAAGCAGGTAGATGGCTGTTAATTGAACACACCGGCAGCTGATAAATACTGACATATAGTCAGTCACTGGTCTGCTTGATTGCCCTCCGGACCAGGCCGGAACAAGCAGCATTGGTCCACACGTCTCCCTGACTGGCTGTGCAGTTCTCCCTGAGCATATTTTTGTACGAAATAAATTATTGTTTCTATAGACCCACTCGTCTGTCTCCCATTTTTGTCATTTTTGAGCTGGGCGTGACACCCGTCATAGAGAAAAAAATCTGGGAGTTCACTTTTCAAAGTTATTTGGGTAACACTTTATTTGAAGGGGGGTGAATGAGGCTGCACAGTGGCGCAGTTGGTAGAGTTGTTGCCTTGCAGCAAGAAGGTTCTGGGTTCAATTCCCGGCCCCAGTCTTTCTGCATGGAGTTTGCATGTTCTCCCTGTGCATGGTGGGTTTCCTCCCACAGTCCAAAAACATGACTGTCAGGTTAATTGGCCTCTCCAAATTGCCCCTAGGTGTGTGTGTTGTCCTGCGACAGACTGGCAACCTGTCCAGGGTGACCCCACCTCTCGCCCGGAACGATAGCTGGAGAGGCACCAGCAACCCTCCCGACCGCACTGAGGGACAAGGATGTAAAGAAAATGGATGGATGGGCACTGTCATAAACATGACACCTGTCATGAACATGAATAAGCCTTCATGAACTGGAAATTATGACACTTTTAATACAAAGTTGACATTATTCAAAATATCTTTGTTATGACAACTTGACATTAATCAATAAATCATTACTGATATAAATTTGTTATAAAAGTTTTACTGATTGCACTTTAAAAATTAGGTAACTTTATGTTATTAAAGATAAAGTTTAAACAGTGATGATTTCTTGGTTAATGTCAAGTTGTCATAACAAAGACATTTTGAATAATGTCAACTTTGTATTAAAAGTGTCATAATTTACCGAATGACGCTTTATGACAACAGTCATAAATATTCATGAAGACTTATTCATGTTCATGACAGGTGTTATGTCATGTTTATGACAGTGTTATGACAGTCTTATTCACACACCCCTTCAAATAAAGTGTTACCGTTATTTGCTTATAAATGTCAGAGTTCCAAACTCAATATTTAATTCTTAACATTACATATTTAGTTTGCAAACTAAATGCTTAACCGCAAATAATTTATTTTCCTAAGTATTTAGTTCCAAACTAAATACGTGAGCTAAGTATTCAGTTTTTTAGATTATTAAGCAGAGAGACCCAGAAAAGCAATTAGAAGTTAGAAGGAAATTAGAATTAAGAAAAATTCTTCCAGAACAGGAACATTTAGTTTTTATTTTTTAGAAACTGGAGTACTCATTACTTTCACAAATTTAGAGCACACTAATGATGTGCAGAGAATTACTTATCTACCAACCCAGAAAAGAAGCAGATCAGTGTTTCTCCACCCTGGTCTTCAGCCTCCCTGCTCTGCATGTTTTAGATGTGCCTCTATTCCAGAACAGCTGATTCACATGATTGCATGACCATCAGGTACTACAGAAACCTGTTAATCACCCAGAGATACAATTCAAGTGTGGCAGAAGGGAAGCAACTAAAACATGCAGGACAGGGGGGCCTGAGGACCAGGGTGGAGAAACACTGATCTAGATCAACATTAGATTATTTTTCTTCTTTTGCTCTTTCCTTTGGTTTGTTATTTTGTTTGTATTTCCTTTTATTAATTCATGTAAAGCACTTTATATTGCCTTAATGCTGAAAATGTGCTTTAAACTCTAAATATTTAGTTAATTCACCTTGTGAAATAAATATTTAGTTTGGAACTCTGACATTTATAAATGTGTGCATAACATGATGAAATTATGATTTTGAAAAATGAACACACATTTATTTCTCTGACAGGCTACATTAACCTAAATATTTCTGTTAATTTTTTACTATGTAACTTTACAAACTGCACCATTTTGTTGACATTTAGCAGAAGGGACTATATATCCCATGATGCTTCAGGAGTAGATGCAGAAGGAGAAGAAGACTTTCATTAGAGAAGAAGTCTATTTTTCTGAGCTCCAACATTGTTGTAAATTATAACTATTATGTATAATTCATTCATCCTATTTTATTTTTTCACTAGAGTTCAGCTGACTAATACGTCTGGCTGCTTCTCGTCTTTGGATTAGTTGAGTTTGGAGAAGACATTTAAACTATCTATCAGCATAACACAGCTTTAACACGATGTTTCTAAACCAGCCCTGAGTATGTATGCGTGTGCGTGTGTGTAGGTGTGTGTGTGTACACCTAGTGATTACTTACTTCTTCACTGCTCCTTACCAGGCATGTGCAGAGGGGGGGGGCTGGGGGTGCTTGAGCACCTGCCCTTTTTGCTCCTTGCCCCAAAGTGCCCTTTTGGTCAATATTTTATTTTATTTTTTTTTTTTGGTATCATTATTTTCAAAGCCCTCTTCTGACACATAATAACATGTACTAAAATTATTTTATTTTTTTTGTACAACATAAGGCTTCCGGTCACCTTGTTACCTTTGACCTTTTGCCCGTGACGCATGACGCAGTTGCCTCTCACGCAGTGAGATAAGGCGGCTAACTGGAGCTCAGCATAGCGAACGATCCAGATTACAGAACAGTTTTTGGTGAATTATATATATATATAAACGTTTTTGGTGAATAAAGTGGAGTAGACTTGCTACTTGTCAGATGACGGAAAACGTTGAAAGTATCGTTTCTGCTTCAGCACAGAGTCGCGGTTTAAGCAGAGAGGTAATGAAATACAACAGACACTGACAGGCCTCTGCGTCTGGTTTACTCTGAAGAACTACTGAGGGGAGGAGACAACCAGGTGAGGAAAAACTGTTCTCATCTATCGATTCAGTATTTTTATCATACAGACATTAGGCTGTTGTTGTTGTGCTATTAGCTAGCTGCTAGCTACGACTTTGCTAGCAAAGCTAGATAAATAAAAAGCTTCTTCCCTGTGTACAAGGCACATCGCCCGTCCAAAACTTATCATCTCCATAATGAATATATGTCCGATTTTCTAATTTCCTTTGCTGCATAATGTACATTGCATTTATTCTGGCGTTAAGTAAATGTGTCTTGAAGGAGAATAGCACTTAAATAAAAGTCCAACAAGGATATTCATTTAGAATTAAAAATAACTCGCCCTGAATTACCATGATAGATATAATTTGTCATTAATGAAGGGGAAAAAACTCAACCCAGACTTTAAGTTTAGGGTTCGCAGAGTATGTAGTTAAATTTTTTCCCCAATTATTCAATGGGGAAAAATAAACTAACCTCAGTTAAGTAAAATAAAATTGTAATCAAAACTTTTGGAATTGTAATGATTTCTTTTTTAAAAACAAATTATTTTGTTTAAAAAACTTTTTTTTAATTAAATAACTAATTTTTGTCTTGTGAACTTAAGTTATTTGCCAAACATAAACTTTTATTTGCACACATCAGAAATCCTTTGTTGTGATTTTGGATCCTGCCCATGACGTCATGTGAGAATCACAAGGAAAACTTTGAGTCAAACAAAATCTTAGAATATCAAGAAAAGATTTCTGACATGCACAAATAAGTTTGTTTTGCAAAAAAATTCACTTCATGAGACAAATGTGTGATTTAAGTGTTTAAAAAAGTTGTAAGCAAAACTCAGTAGGCTTTTCCCATAGTGACATGCATTAACAATTCAATTTTTGCTTTTGTTTTTTTCTTTTTTTCTGCAGTTTCACCTTAAAGTTTGATGCAGCTCTGCTTTCCTGAATGGACCATCTTCATCTCCACTGCAGTAAACATGCAGCTCTTTTTTTATAGATTACAGTCACTAAAAGGCTGCATTGTGCCCTTGTTTATATTTTTAATAGTGTAATTCTGTAAAGACAAAATATGTAAATCAGAACTAAACCTCCAGCTCTGATTTACATATCTTGCTAAATTGCGGGTTTGAATATTGCAATACTTTCCTATAACAAAATAGACCTGCAAAAAGAAATTACTAATAAAATATCTTACATATGCATAGTTGTATGCTCTGTATAGAGATTTATCTTAGCTTTGATTGTATATTTCACAATTTTGTAATTTATCATTGTTTATTAAACTCTGAAAGCTGTGTGACTTTGTTGATATTCTGTCCTAGAATGCGGTTAGATGTGCCCTTTTTTTTTTTTTGAGCACCTGCCCTTTTAGTGGTCTGCACGGGCCTGCTCCTTACTCTGGCTTATTTTGGCAAAGAGTTTATTATTATCTAATAATAAGCCTATTCTTTATTTTATAGCCTTCCGGAAAGTTCAATTTTAAACAAATTAAGCAAACTAAATGTGTATAATGGGTAAATTATGTCTTTTGACCTAAATTGAAGGTGATGTTTGGTCCATTTAAGATTATCATGAAGGAGATCTGTCCACTTTTGTCTTGGCTCAGTGTGTGTAATCTGAGGTGTGAAACTGAGCTGAAGCTGTGGATTATTGATGCGTCTCAACCTTAGCAGGGAGCATGGCCGACGCGAGAAAGGAGATTTCAGTCCGATGAGAAGAACCTGCATATGTGTGTGTGAATCATGTATGTAATGACTCCACAGGGAATGCGGATGCTGTAAGCAGGAACTTATGTTCTCGTGGTGCCGTCTGTCCAGTCCTGAAAACTGTGCTGATCAAAATTTGATGAGCAGATCTTAGTAACCTGAGATGGACAGAAAACATGGTGGATCACTGTATGCTGCGGTTCCACTACTCCTGAATGGAAGTAGAGGGGTTGTGTGGTCCTGTAACACTGATCATGTAGCATGACAGGAGCAGCAGGTTTAGTAAAACAGATTGTGATGAAACCTTTAAACCACCACATAATTAATTTCAGTCATTTTCCATAACAACAAACTTGGACTTCCTCTGTACCGGAAATTTGATGTGCATCACGTTTTGGTAAATCCAAACACATTTTCAGACAATTTCCACTAAGTGCAACAGTTAGACAACTTACCAAACAGCCGACTGAACACTGTACCTCTGCTTTGTTGCAGAAGCCAGAGAGAGAGAATAAAAATGAGAGGGAGAGCGAGGGGGGAGGTGGTGGTAGGAGGGGTGACTCTGCTTTCCCATGTTGCTGCACACAGTGCAATGGGACAGCAGCAGAACCACAGGATCAGCTACCCGAATTTAGGAATGATCATCCAACAGGTTAGACACATGTTTAGTTTCTAAAACATTCCTGTTTAAATTTTAAATTCTTATCATATGCTGGGTTTTCTACTTTTGCACATAGACTTGCTAAACTGTGAACAAGTTTCAGTTTTCAGCATTGATGTGTAGACCTCTGATTTCATTTTTAAAAACAAAATTCAAGTTAAGTCTTTAAAGTTTTGAACAGATACTGAGCCAGGATGCTTAGGTGGGCCCCATAAGGGATAAAAGAGAGCAAACAACATGGGTCCTGGAAGGTTTTGCCCGTGGTTTACATGGTGGTCCTACATGGATTCGCCCAGAGGGATCTTCTATCTGGGCGAATGTTGGCAAATTGTTTGCCCTCACCTATCCCATATGGGGCCCACCTAGGTTTGCTGGCTGGGTAACTTTTTTAGTCAAAAGTATCAGGTGAATATAATTAAGTGCTTGATTTTTATGTACAATTGAAACCAAATATTCACATGTAAAAAGTAAAAAGACAAACAGTTTTTCTTACTGTTAGACATTAAATCAGACCAAACGTTTCTTGTTTTAGCTTGTTAGAAATTAGAACCTGAAACTAAACATACACAAAGACGAGAAATGAAAAAAGGTATATCTTCTTTTTCTATCTTCTTTCATTAAATCTAAAAGTTTAGCTATGGGCATAGATTAGAGTAAAAGTCAAAGAAATGCAAAGCCATGCATGTTTATGCGGTTCATTTTTGCAGTGGAATGTCGTATCATCATTTTAGGCTTCGGATCTAGACAGTTGGATCTAGACTTCTGCATGAAACTCCATGTGCAAATGTGCTTTTGTTGCAATTCTGCAGATGATTCAACTTGCAGAGACGACCCGGTGCTGCTCTGGCTCAGTGTTGAGGTCAAGAGTGAAGGTGACAGGGATTTGAGAAGATTAGTCAGCTTAGGCAGCTTTTCAAAAAGTGAATGCAATGAAACACAATGGAGAGGCAAAGCAGCATCCACATCAGCTTTAACCATCCCCCAAAGAGGCACAGGCTGAATAGTCACACTGCAACTGAAGATGAAACACGCAGTGGTGGAACAGAAAACTGAGGTTGCCTCTGTTTTATAGAGCATAAAAGTTATTAATTGTATTAGTTACAAAAGGTGAAAAAACACAAAAGATATGAATAAAATAATGAATTATTTGAAAAATTATCTAAATTAATGTAAAAATAGTCAGTTGATGTGGCTGGGGCGTCTGGTTATGACACCTGCCTGGTGAGGCGTTCAGGTCACGTTTCACTGGGATGAAACACAGAAGCAATTCCTCTGTTAGATTACACACATTACAAAATAGTTTGCATTAAAGAAGTTGGACCTGCTTCCCTGTGCTGCTGGCTTTTATGCTAAAGTACCATCTGAAAAATGCTGCACATAACAACATAGAGTATCAACACAACCAACCAGAACATTTGGTTCTAAACAGAGGCAAGGCTGCCATGCAGTGACTGGTACCACCAGGCTTTTTGACCACCAGCAGGGAAGGTGTGTGAAGTGTCTTGCCCAAGAACACAATGAGAGAGGGAGCGGGGACTGAACTGGCAAACTCCAACCACAGTCACCACCATCACCAACTGTTAATATTTATATGTATTTATAATCTATTACCAAACCCTGTAGAATGTTTTATGAGCTTCATTTATGATCTGTTACTGCCTGTTGTGTTCTTCTACTTAGAAGGCTCTATAAGACAGCAGGAGATGGCTTCCACAGAGAGTGGCCTCCGTAAGTCAAGTCAAACCTCTAGTCCTCACATGATTCTAAAAGAATTATGTTTAACAGTAATGAATTTTATTGACTTCATTTACTAAACTAAGCATTCCTCTGTATGTGAATATTCCCAGGAGGTCTGTCAGTTTATCTTAGCATCTCTGCTTTTCTTTTCTTCTCAGGTATTCAGGGGGATGAAAACCTGCAGTCCATGCTGGTGGGGACAGTTATGAGAAAAATTAAGTCTCGTACTTGGAAAAAACAACGATATTTCAAGCTCCAGGATGACTGCATGACCATCTGGTACAAATCCAAGAAAGCTGGCAAAGCTCACTCCACCTGTAAGAGTCAACAGTTTAGCAATATTGCAGAAGGTTGCAAAAAAGGCAATAGTTATCTTGCTTTAGTCTGGTCATAGCTCTTGATTTTGGATAAAGATAAAGTCAATTTGTGCTTTTATGTTAGGTTCATATTTTTGTATCTATATTACGTCTGTGGTCTATCCATGTGATACTTACACAATGCTTTGTGTACAGTTTCTATGAGGGATGTGGAGGTAGTGCGAGAGGGCCATCAAAGTGAAGTACTTCTCAGCATCGCAGACGAGTTCCCTGCTAACCGATGCTTCACGGTGGTGTTCCATGGTCGGAGAGGGAACTTGGACCTGGTGGCCGAGTCAGCCGAAGAGGCCCAGTCCTGGATCAAAGGCATGAGGAAGCTGATTGAAAACCTGGAAAACATGGGAGAGAGGGAAAAACTAGACCAGTATCCTTTCTTATTTGGGGTTTACTTATAAAGAGTTTCTGCATTTTGCCTCACTGTAAGGTATATTGCCTTACAAGGTCAGCAAATCATTCAGTTCATGAGTTCCAATCACTTCTGTGGTCACAGATGTATAAAATCCAGCATCCTGGCTTGAAGACTTCTTTCAAAAATATTTGAAAGAATGGATTGCTCTCAAGAGTTAAGTGAATTCAAGCATGGCAAGTTGTGCAGTAAATTCAGTAATTAAATGTTGCTTCTAAAAATCCCAGGGCCAACTGGTAGTATCATAGTAAAAAGGAAGCAACGTCAAAATACAGCAATTTCAAAGTTGAAAGGATTGGTTATGTGAAATCCCAGAATTGGAACAAGGCATTCTGATAAACAAATCTGTGTTTGTCAGAAAATTGGTAGAATGATTTTGGAGAAAGGGTGTTTGGTTGATTTCTAGGGGTTGGCGTCAGTGCCTTGTTTCCAGTAACAAGAAATCTAAATATGCTAAAGCATTTTGAGGGATGTTGCACAGTACTATGCTCTTGACTATGTGAGAACTGTTTTATTCCAAATCCAAGTGTGCACCGATGAAGTAAACTCCAAAAAGGAATTGATGTTGGAGTTGTTATGGAGGAACTTGACCTCAACCAAACAGAATACATTTGGACTCAATTAAGGAAGATTGTGAGATCTTGAAAAGTCTTCACAAACCTCACAAATGCTCCCATGGAGGAATAGTTTTCCTTGTAAATTTATAATAATTTCCGAGAGCAATGCTTGGTATACAATTTCCCCAACTAACTGGACAAGAACACAGTGACTGTTGCTTCTTTAAGCACTATTCCCAGATGGATAGGTGACTGGTTCAAAAAGGCTGATAAGAACAACGATGGCAGGATGAACTTCAAGGAAGTGCGAGATCTCCTGAGGATGATGAATGTGGATATGAATGAACACCATGCTCACCGTCTGTTCACAGTGAGAGCCTTTTGATAAAGACCCGCTGTGTGGGTCTGCATTGACTGTGTTTTGGACAGTCATTGCAGACCCACACCCTGATCATTCTTTTCTTTTCAACAGATGGCAGATAAATCACAGACTGGTGCCCTCGAAGGGGATGAGTTTGTCTTGTTCTACAAGATGATAACCCAGAGAGAAGATATTTTGAAAATTTTCCAGGAGTACTCATCTGATGGTCAGAAGTTATCCCAGAGTGACATAGAGGACTTCCTGAGAGAGGAGCAGCTGGAGGATGTTGATATCCAACACCATGCTCAAGAGCTAATTAAATACTATGAGCCCTCAGATACAGGTACATACTCAGGAATACACATTTCCTTTCCCTTACAAACACAGAGCTTATCAGTTCTTGTTTCATTCCAGCGAAACAACTGAAGGCTATGACATTTGATGGCTTCTTGATGTACCTTGGTTCTGCTGAAGGCTCTATCTTCAGTCCAAAGTGCAGGGGCATTTTTCAAGACATGAGTCAGCCACTGTGCCATTACTTCATCTCCTCCTCCCACAACACATATCTGATGGAGGACCAGCTCAGAGGACAAAGCAGTGTGGAAGGATACATCAGGTAGCTCTCAAAAGTCTGATTGTACAAAATGTAGTGTTGGAAGGTGGACAGATTAAAGAAATCTTATTTTAATTGTACATTTGTATCACATGAAGTGTAACAAGATGGTGTGATATTAAAATGAGATGAGATTTATCATAAAATTAGAGTCACAGTGACCTTAACCTTAATTGTCCACCTTTTTTATGAAAGCTTTGACATCTAAATGCTCCAAGTTGATTAATTCTGTTTCATTACTCCGATATTGGGATTAACAGAAGAGATAAGCTCTGCAGTAGAGCATTTTTTTCTGATTTTCATGACTAAGTGGATAAAAGATGGATTTGTCGTCATTGTTTAGGGCTCTCAATCGCGGCTGCAGGTGTGTGGAAGTAGACTGTTGGGATGGTGCCAATGGAGAGCCCATTGTCTATCATGGACATACATTCACCTCTAAGATCCTCTTCAAGGATGTGGTCAATGCAGTGGGAAAATATGCTTTCAAGGTAATGCTATCTGTCATGTATTGTCTTTGATGCAAATATTTGGCAAACTGAAATTATGTTGTGCAAAAATATGGTTTCCTGTAGCTAGGTTAAGGATTTAATGCTACTTCAAACTCATAGCTCCAATTTATAACCCCTTCCCACCCGCATGTATTGTATCCGTCTTACTTTTCTATGATGTATTAAGATATACATCTCTAAGTGAATGGTGTTACAGCATTGCCTTCCAATAAGTCTGATAATGCAGCAAATGTAAAAAGGTTTAAAGTTTTTCACCATATGATGGTGTGGGCTGGAACCACTCTTACTAGAAAAATAAGGTTTGTCAAAACATCTGGGCAACCTCATTCCAGATAGATATTGAAATTAGATTTTGTAAGCACTAAGCACTTTGTATTGCCTTGTTGCTGAAAATTTGCTATATAAATAAATTACCTTTACCTTTGTAATCAGTAATCTCATATATTCGTAGTCTGGGACAAAAAATGAACACGATTTGTCATCGTGTTAATTTTCACCCCCACTAAATGGGGTTTATCACAAACTACCTCCAGAATTTAGGAGAAAAGACGATGGAAAGCCCATTCAACACTTATGAATTCAGCTAGGGTGTGCCAGAGTGACAAATGCAACCACATTGACTGACTTCCAACAAATGCTGGTTGAGGAATGGTTGGTCATCACCCAGCAGTGGGTAACCAACGTGGTGACCAGCATGAGTATGAGGTTCCAGGTCGAGTTATATTTGATATATGCAGCATTATTTTCATAAACTGAAGACTGACAATTTGTTGACTTAGTTGTGCTATGAAAAGGCAGTATATGGCTGGAAAACACATTATACTAATACTTACCTTAAACTAATAAATTGTTAAATTGATAATATGTCAATCTGTAATCATCCAAACTAATAAACAATACTAATTGACTTAAAAGCAGAATATACACTGTTTTTTTACCTTTGACGGACAAGAGAGGGTAAAGCTGTGCAATGACACACAACAGATTAAGAGAAAGCACTGGCCAGAAAAAAAAGCTAGCAGAATCATATTCATGTCAAACAGTATTTCAATCCAGCAGAACATGCTGGCTATGTGACCGATTGTGTTTCAATGTTCAGGCCTTACAGTGAACAAGACAATGTTTTGCATAGTTCATGGGTGGAGTTCACAGATTTGAGAACATGGAATTGAACAATGCTGTTTTTCAAGCAATGAGAGTACTTAGCTCACCCTAACATTATTAAACTGTATTCTGTTTGAGTGTGAATGAAAGTTTGTCTTTGCATTTTTTTGAGGTAAATATTTCACTGAAAAAGAATAGGATCATTTCTTTTGAGGGCTTAGTTTCTGTGTATCTTAGTGTGCTGAGTGAATAAGTGTGCATGGATATCCTGTTTTGGTCACAAGGTTCTTCCTTTATGCCACCTTGTCTTCACATTTACTGATTGGTCAAACTCAAACCTTTAAATGATAACGCTACAATGAGTGTTTTTTCCTATAATGAGTGTTCAAACTGAATTTAGAGCTAGTCTATGTTAAGAAGCAGCTAGCAAAGAACTAGCTGTGCTAGCTGCTAGTTAGCTTAACAGCTAACTCCTGAATAGTATTTTATACCTATAGAGTTAGCTGTTAAGGAGCAGCTTGGAAATTTAGCTTGGGAAAGGTCTATAATTTATAATTTATGGATCTGCTCTCCTTCTTTTGCACTCTATGCTTCCCCATCTTTTCCCTTCTCCAGATATCAGAATATCCAGTTATCCTGTCAATCGAGAACCACTGCAGTGTTGACCAGCAGAGAGTCATGGCCCAACACCTCAAACACATTCTTGGTGACAAGTTGCTTAGAGGAATGTTGGATGGCAGGGCCCCAGTAGGGCTTCCATCTCCTGAGGTGAGCTATCTGTCTCTGTTGTTTAGGAAGATTTTAGGCAGAGTAGATGTTCCATGGCTGGGCATTTAAAGGTGTAACTGCAAGATAGTGCATGGATAGTGTGTTGGTGTAGTCTAGTTCAAACAGAAATAGTGTAATCTATTCTACTTTCTGTGTAATCAAAATTTTAACTTGCCTATCTGAGAGCATAGGATATATGCAACTAACCCAGGTTTTTGCTAAAGCGGGTTGGTTCATTTGTTTTGTTTGTTTCCTTAGTTTATTGTTTATTGCAAGTCAGTAAGAAATCAAATACAACACAATATAATGTAATTTCTTTAAACCTGATTAGAAAAGAGAACTAAATACAGAAAGAAACAAATATTTAAGTTTTATTTAAATTTAGAGATAATTTGTTCATATCTATCCATGACTTTAGCTTAAATTGTTTATTATTTATATTATGCATTAAAATCCCTATAACTATCACTAGTGTAGAATATGGTGGTGTCATCCTAAAATATTAATTATTCCTAATTATTCAGATACATCAAATACATCATTGATATCTATATCAAACAAATATGGACCCAATAACAGATTTGACACTGTAATACTAAATTACATCTTTATAATTGTTGCTACTAGTTTCACTTTACTTGAGGTAACAGTTAGTATTAATGACACTGTAATGACACTTAATGACATATTCATAACTGTTACTTGTTTCACATCAAGTTCCATTTATTGTGCTACTTGTACTAAGAAGTAGCATAATAGATCATGTCAGGTCATGATTTCTTGGTTAATGTCAAGTTGTCATAACAAAGACATTTTGAATAATGTCAACTTTGTATTAAAAGTGTCATAATTTACCGAATGACGCTTTATGACAACAGTCATAAATATTCATGAAGACTTATTGATGTTCATGACAGGTGTTATGTCATGTTTATGACAGTGTCATGACAGTCTTATTCAACCCCCTTCAAATAAAGTGTCACCATTTTTTTTATTGTATGTCAATTTAAAAATATCAAAAAATATATCAAATCCACAATCCACAAATGTTCTATACTATAAACAGTATTCCAGTCCTGTTCTGTTAAGTCATGATAAAGTAACTTAATAGTACATGTTTGTATGGATTTTTGAGAAGTTTTATGGTAATTACAGTTGTCATCATATTATGCAATGACACAAAGATGGTCAGTTATGTCACAAATCATAGGCCACTGATATTTATAGACTCCATAATTCACTGAAATCAGTTCTTGGGAATGTTTCAGGATAGTTTTATCCCAGAAGTGGTATCAGGTTTTTTTTTGTCAAAGCTTTACTAGGAGCTTATAAACATACTTCTCTAGTCACATATCAGAGAGATTGTTACAGCAAACAGTAATTCTTAGCTTTACCATGAAATTGGCGAGTTTTCCAGGTGATCTTGTCTATATTTAAAATTGATCCTCTAACAATTTAATCTCCTAAGGCAGAGGTTCCCAAACTTTGGGGCGCGCCCCCTAGGGGGGGGCGCCATGCCAATTCAGGGGGGGCGCAGGAAACCGTCTGGATGGAACAAAAAAAAAAAACAAAACATGAACACTGTATGCGCTGGGTTTTTACCTTAGAATGGCCAACTCTCTGTTATTCCTGTCAATTTGATACAGTAGAGGCTTCCACACTTCCCATATCTGTGTCCTCTGTCACTTTTATCAGCAGTTAAAACTGTTTAATCCGTTGTTAACATGTTGTAACCTGTTTTTCCGAGCCGCCTTTAAACGCAACATGAGCGCTACTACGCTCGCGCTGGGTTTCCACCTGTGAAGGAGACCTGCTGCTGCTGTGCAGAGATACACAGGTGTGTTAGAATCATGGCAGCAAACCAGCAAAACGCAAAGAACTTTTCACAGTTTTTCCCTCGAACAAACAGACTGTTGAGTAAAGCTGTTGGATGCTGGTAATGTTAGCTAAAAGATGACTAGCTAGCTAATATCAATTCAGCACCTTAAACTTGTTAACAAGTAGCTTGTAGGCTACTGGTGTTGTTGTCTATGTTGCCCCCCAAAAAGTTGATTCCCCCCCTTGTTCGTCTGGAGCCGGGGCTGAGTATAACAGGGAGTCTCTAAGAATCCACCCCCTTCGCTCACACACATCGTTCAACCAGACAGCTATTTGTAAGCCCAGAAATAGTTTGGGAACCACTGTCCTAAGGTAAAGTAAGGTAATCTTATTTATATCGCACATTTTGAGCAACAGGGCAATTCAAAGTGCTTTACATGAATTAAAAGGAAATACAAGCAGCATTTGTAAAATGTTATACAAATAGCATTTTCCTCTAAATACAACAAGAATTAAAGCTGCAAGCAGCCTCGAGCGGCCCTAGCAGCTCAGCGCCGCTCCGGCCTATTGGCCACCACGGGGGTCCAAGCACCGCCGCCCACCAGCCACCGCAGATGCTCTCACGCAGCTCCTGCACCCGTCCGCCAGGCCGTACTCATCGATGAGTTCTGCAGTGCTCCTCGACGATGCACCAAAAATCTGGTGCAGATGGGCCGATGTAGCGAGGAGATATAACTGATTGAATAACCTAGGGGGCGCGGTGGAGTCACATTACAATTCAAGGCTGTTGGGCTCTTTAGCGGTGAATAAAGGTCATACATCTCCAGTTTGGTGCCAATCGGATGCTCCATGTTTGATTTAGAGACAACCATATGCAGATGGCGAGAGACTACAACTTGGCATTTTGCCACTTACATGATTCAGCCAGCATTGACAGAGTTCATCATCATGTCATTTTATGTCAGTTGGCACAGGATTAAACCCATATGAATCATAGAGTAAATGTAAGACATACAGTAGAAAAAACAGGTGTCTTCCTGTCGGAAGTGGGCAGGGCTAAGATGATGTCATCAATTGACCACCTAAATGTTATGAGGGCTGGTCTGTAGTCAGACATAGGAAGTCTTATGGAGCTGTGACCTTCTATGTGGAAGTTATCGCATCTTGATGTTTTATGGCGAATAGTCAAAGTTTTGCACTTAGCCACCACCACATGCTTTGATGTACAAAAAATCCTGTGATAACTTTTGACCTTTCATGTCTCAAGAGTGTGCTGAGTGAGTTTGAAGTCTGTATCTCAAAAGTTGTAGTAGGAGTTCGATCACATGCGACGTCTCTGAAAAACAGGAAATTGCAGCTTTTATCCAAAATGGCTGACTTCCTGTGGGGTTTGGACCATGGCTCCAAGAGACTTTTTTGTAGGGCCTGACAAGATACATATGTGTACCAAGTTTCATAATTCTGAGATAAAACATGGCTTGGGGCTGAGCATTTAAAATATTCTAGGGGGTGCTGTTGTGACATTAGGCCACGCCCACCAAATATTTTTATGGATTCCTGTCTGGGGGCCGATAAGGATCCGACCTAGTGAGTTTGGTTCAGCTCGGCTTGAAACTGTGGAATTGACGGCCAAACATATGGCGACGGTGTTATGGGTCACTTCACCACGCCCAACTATTCCATTGAAAACAAACAGGGTTGTAATCCACAACACACCAACATGTCTTCTGTCTCTGGACACAGTTTGATGTTGATTAGGTCAAAGGGATCAGATAGTGACCGTTCACAGTAAAATATAACTCTTCCTGTTCTCAGGGGGCATGGCCTAAGTGATGTCATCATTTGACCATTGGGAATTGTAGGGCACCCGATGACGATCAATCACTGAAAGTTTGGTGCCTCTGTGAGTTTTTGTGTAAGTTATAATAGCTTTGTGTTTCATTGCGAATAGGTGAACTTTGACCCCAGGAAACCACCCTTTAGCAGGCACGAGGGTTATCAAAGGTTTGCGTTATCAAACGCAAACCTTTGATAACTTTTAATCGGCCATGCCTTATGTACCAACTGACCAAGTTTGAAGCTGATCGATCGAAATCCCTAGGAAGAGTTCGATCAAATGCGAAGGCTGTAAATGGCCAATATGGGGTCAAAATCGCAAATTCAATCCAAAATGGCCAACATCCTGTCATACTTGCACTATGACATTAATTGTAAATTCTCAGCGTGTTGGGGAGCTCTACAAGTGTACCACATTTCAAGTCTCTATGATGAAGTAAGTTAATAGGAAAGGGTCTTTTGAAAGTTGCTAGGTGGCGCCGTTGAGCCGATTCTTTTGCGATTTTTGCGTTGACCTTAAAATACGTAAATTTTTCATAGTCTCGACGCGTCCGTCAAGTTTGGTGAGTTTTTGAATATGATAAAGCCTCCAAAAAGCCAATTTACTTTACGGAAGCATAATAATTTACAGCACAATTTCAATAGGCCTTCGCAGCGCTTAGCTGCTCGGGCCTAATTATTGCAGGCACTGCTTACAAATAACACCAGAGTTCATGTCTCAGTATTGTATCTTTTTCAGGAACTTAAAGGGAAGATTCTTCTGAAAGCAAAAAAAATTGGTAGTTTAGAGGAAACACTCAATGGGACTGTTGAAGACTCGCTGACGGGAGAGGTCAGTGATGAAGATGAAGTAGCAGAAATAGACGAAGATATTCTACATCGTGAGAGTATCCGGCGCAGAGTGAAGGTGGGTTTGCTCACCTGTTCAGTTTCTGTGTCTTAGACCCAAACTGTCTTTTACACAATCTGATAATCCTGGCTCATCTACTCTCAGAACCATCTGTTTTATTAGATTTTAAGCCGCTGTTGAGCTTTTAATCAGGAAGTGGCATGTGATGAATGAATTAAACGTTTAATAGATTAAGGTAGTCCCCAATATATTCACCCTGTTTCGATAAAGGACGTCAAAATAATTGATTGCTGTCTGGCCCATTATATTTCCTGGACTATTTTAACGTTTTCTATAATTTTAGGATTTATGCAGGACATTGACTGTATTCACATACGAATATGAAAGTGAAGACTAAAGCCCATGGAGTTCCTTGTAAACCCATCTGTAGCAATTGGAATTTCCCTCATCTTGTCTTCAAATTTAAATTCTTGTAACAATAATAAACCTCAGTGGATTTTATTGAAGGTTAAAGTGATTATAACTAAATCACACTTTTTCAGAGCAATTTACACAAATGAAAGTGTGAAAAGTCAGGCATTCATTTATATATAATATAATATAATTAATATAACATAGTATTATATAATGTATTATATTTATATTTATATTCATTTATATAAATAAAAATGAATGCTAGACTTTTCACATGTTTCACACAGTAGCATCATGCTAAAGTTCTTCTGAAGGAACACAAAAACTTGTCAGAACTGACACAGCTAAATCCAGGAGAATCTTTGAAAGCATAAAGTTTTACATTAAACCAAGTTCTATTGTTGCATTTAATTATAAATATTATTTCCACATTGGACCTGGGGGAAAACAACAACAACCTACTCAGCATCCATTGGTGAGTGGACTATTGATTAGTCATAATCTCTGTGCTACAAATAAGTGGGGGTAGAGTTTGCGGGGTGTGAGAGGCAGGACAGACACCCATACATATACACAGACTCATAACTAGAGACAATATAAAGCAACCAGTGTTAACCCAAAAGTCAAGTTTGTAGACTGTGGCAGGGAGGCTCAGACCTCATGCTGGGATTCTTTCTTGCAAGGAAGCAGCATGAACCACTATGCCACTTGGTTACCCCTTTTATCCTTTCATAAAAAATAAAAACGGTTTGAAAAGCAGGGAACAGAGACAGGCTGTTACATGATGTGATCAACTTGCACACTGATGACCCACAGAGTCATGAGTGTTCTGCTGGAGTACAGCAGAACCAGCTTACCTTCTCTAAAAGTTTGTAAGTTGGAATAACAGTGCTAAAAAAGCATAGTATAATATTCAGTTCTTGAATCTCTTATTTTATCTTTAGGTTCTCTACTGGAAAGAACTGTGCCTCTTTGAGTCCCAAACTCACTCACTCACTCAATTTGTTTTGTTAAACTTTGGGTTAATGCATCTATTTCAGTGGACACAAACCCACTGAGCACTCACAGTCCTGTTTGGTAAAAAGCATCAGAACAAAACATGAACTTCTACTGAGACTTGTTAGCACATTCATCAGAGGTGAGGCTTTTGACAGTGACATAAGCTCCCCTGTGCAGAGACACAGACACCTAAACCATGAACAGAGGTTCATGGTTTAGGTGTCTGTGTCTCTGTCTTATAGACAGGTGAAGGTGATAGTGCCAGCGGAGGGCAGGAATGCCCTCACAGATTGGCTTTCATGTGAAAGCAACCAGGAAGGCAGCATACAGAGGTGCTCCGACAGTCTCACTGTGCAGAACCTTTGATCTGAGCAGCCATGACAGGAACCATGCCGACATGCCTCCTTCACATTGCAGTGGGGTATCACTTCCACTCACCATGGGATTTGTTTTCAGCACAAGGGTTCACGATATCATGTGGTTGACTGAAATAACAGTCAGGTGATGTTAATGCACAGCTAGTTCGTGGGTATAATAGAAAGACCTCATGCTGTGAGAGCGATAAAACTTCAAAGTTGGGACATCAGACAGGTGGCTTTGTGACATAAATATTCACATTAGGTTGAACAAACTGGACCTTTATAGGGCAATGTTTCTCAGAATCCAGAACTAAGTCTGACAGAGAATTTGCAGAACTCACTTGAAGAAGGTTGTGGACTAGAGATGCCTGACAATCTGGTTTTGTTTTTGAAGGAGTAGTGGACAGATACTACCAAGCCAAGAACAGAGAAGTTTACACACTCCTGCCAAAAAAGGCTGAAACATAAAAACTAAATCAAAAAGTGTTTCAGCCAAGTATTTGTTTAATGACGGGAACATGTATGGGTTATTCACATTTCCCCTCCAGATTTGCTTCTTATTGAGTTGAACAGTACAAGATGAGCTGCAATGGCTGCTTGTACGTTTCAGTTAAAACAACTATAGAATTTCAGTTTCTTCTTATTTACATTTATTAGCTTGGTTTTTAGCTGACAACGTTTCTGTCCACCATGTGCTCTTGTGCATTTGTCAATGAAGTAAAGAAATATTTACAACAAAAAGCCTTATGAAAGGTGAACTTTACTTTTCTCTTTCAGCAGATATCAAAACATTTCTTAAGTTTTGCACAGCACTCCACTAAAGATCAAAACACTGGATGGAACCAGGCTAACTACTTTACATCCATTTTATTTCTGATCTGTCACGCTGCGCTTCACACATCATTTTTCAGTATTTCCACTAGATGGCGTTTTCACATAAAAACATACTAAAAGCTGATCTTTTCCTATTAAGAAAATATCTAAATATACAAAAAGTATATAATAATCATACTCAATAATGAGTAATGTCACAAAATGACAATTTTGACTCTTACATAAATGTTTCCATATGTGGAAAGTTTGTAAATAATTTAGTTAAATTTCAAACACCTGGCATTTTAACTGTGATATGTAGACCAATGACAGCGGGCCACTGCTCACAAAAGGGGTCGTGCTTTCCTCCCTTTGTGAGCAACACAGTGATTAAAAGCCATATATTTTTCTCTCTGCTATCAAAGTAAAAGTAAGCTGTGATTTACTGTTACAGTTGTATTTCTATCATTTGTTTCTGTCCATAGAAGTCAAAGCAGCGTTTGTCTAAAGAGCTGTCAGACTGTGTGGTCTACTGCAAGAGTGTCCACTTCAGGAGCTTCAAACATGCCCGTATCCACTCCAAGTTCTATGAAGTGGCCTCTTTTACAGAGTCCAAAGCTCGCAAGCTCCTACGAGAGGCTGGTTAGTTCCATCCATCCATCATAAATATCATACATTTTCATATTTAGCATTAATGTCTGCACAAAATATCTTTGTGTTGTGAATTGCACTGGATCATTTCCTTTCCAGGAGCAGAGTTTGTGCACCATAATGCCCGGCAACTGACCAGGGTATATCCCACTGGCTTCCGAACTGACTCTTCCAATTTCAATCCCCAGGAAATGTGGAATGCTGGGTGCCAAATAGGTGACTACAACCGAAAGTTTACTGGTTCTAATCAGACAAATCACACAATGTGCTCTGCCTCCTATGTATTTCCTTATGGCTGAACTGGTTGCAATTTTGTATGCTGATATCTTCTGAAGGGCTTTTATTCCTAGGGTTCTGCACCAAGGTCTTGTGAAGTATGCACAAGAACTGGCCTTTAAAGGGATCTTAAAGGGATCCACAATTAATTGAACACGTTGGCCTAAAAATAGCTGTTGTTTGTGATGTGTGAAAAAACTCATAATTATTATTTTTTTAAATTTGTATCTTTTGTTATGTTTTTCACCCATGAAGGTCACCATTGTTTCACCTGTGCAATGCATGATAGGTTGATGATGTAGTTGGGACCATTCTGTAATGGAATCTACAGAGCAAACGCAAAAAGGCTAATTTTTCCAGACTGGCTGTTTATCATGTTGCTTTTGACCAGTGTAAATTTAGACAGTATCACAATGTGTCGCTGTTGGCTGTAATTTGAAAAAAAAAGGGGAAAAAAAGGAATAGTCAGGTGAGTTTTCTCACTTAAAAAAAAGACAAGTGCAGGACAGAGCCGAACACAACTTCCCAAGGACTTACATTTATGTCCTCAACATTTTTCTCCAGAAGATTTTGAATAATTTGTTCAAGTATCTGGCTACCAAGAGAAAGTTGCTGGGCAAAACAGGAAAGCCAGGCAGCATTGGGAACTCTTTTAAATGCTAACGGAGCTATTGCTACTGCCACTGGTACCAAATGTAAAACCACCGACCCGACACTGGACTAACGACTGGACCCTAAACAGCTGTTACCGGACTGGACGTAGAGCTACTTACCCGATCACAGTCCGATCAGAGGTATGTGCCATACATTGTTTCATTTATGAAGCTGAAGGTGACGGCAGCAGCACAAACACCAGCTCCTTCTGCCAACTCTTTCTTCTTCCTCCGTTTGGTCTTCTCATCTCCATCACCTACATTTCCATGGATTTCAACGCTCTGGTTAAAATTGAAAACGCTTAATGACTTTACTCATTGCTGTTTTGACTGGACGGAGTTGGTGCAAACAGACCAAGCATACATCATTTACCCAGAATGCATTGCAGTGTAAACTACATGGCAACATCGGTGTGACAATATTTTATTCAAATGAATAAAAACTAAACAGCCTACAGTATTACTGTATTGTTTTCACATCTAAAAATATATTTCTGAAATAAATCTATTGTTACAACTAATGCATACATCATCGTTATGAAGCAGACATTTTTCAACATTGTAGTACAAATTTTATGTCTAGTGTTAAATACAAACTAAATCCTGATAATTGCCCACAATTATCAGGATTTCCCACAAAAATGTTTCAAATATGTACTTGGAAACATTTTTTTTTTTAATTAAAGAACTTTGTCATTCCAAGGAGATATCTTGTAAATATATCTAAGAACAACAAAACTCACTGATTTTGGGGGCAACAAATCAGAATTAATCGAAAATGTTGGTCATGACGGCCCAGTTCCACCTGGTGGTCGGTTTGGATCAGTTTTATGTAATGGACTGAGAATTATAATGAGTAACAGCATACATTTCGTCACTTTTCCACCCAGTTGCACTGAATTTCCAGACAGCTGGGGAGGGGATGGATTTAAATGATGGTCTGTTCAGTCAGAATGGCCGCTGTGGCTACGTCCTGAAGCCAGCCTTCATGAGAGACAAAAACGACAGGTTTGACCCTGACCTGCCTCAGAAACGAGATGACTACCAACCCATCGTCCTCACCATTCAGGTATAACCCACCTAAAAGAAACAATGATTTTTGTTCTCAGGAGTTGGCTTCATAGGCTGGACTGAATCCTGCATTGACTGCATGTGTTTTACTGCCCTTTCATAAAGGTGATAAGTGGCCAGCAGTTGCCTAAAGTCAACATCAAAGAGGATTCTATAGTGGATCCTCTAGTCAGAGTGGAGATCCATGGAGTTCTGATGGACCAGGCCAAACAGGAAACCAGACACATTGAAAACAACGGTATGACATGTTGAGCTCTGCACTGTTCATATTCCAGTGTGCACCATTTACATGACCCTTCTGCTAGAAATTCAGAACTATGTATTCGTTAGAAGAGCACCACATTGTATTTTCTTTACGTCTGTATATTTCATAAGAACATGTCATTAAAAAAAAAAAACAGAAAGGAAAAAAACAAAATTGATATATTGAGCAAACTTTTCTGATTGGAGCTTCTCCTGCATTCAAACTAATTGGAAAATAAGTAAAAAAAACAATTTTCATTACAGTCTAAACGCAAAATCCTGTAAAGTTCTTCAAAGCCTATGGACTTGTTCACACTTTGTGTTTTACCTTTAATATGTGATAGAACATCGCAAAGCAGTCCATAATTATAACTGGGTTGAAAGTGGCTGATATCTAGTGAACATCTGTTAACATCAGTTTTCAATTCTTGCCACAGATTCTCTGTTGAAGTTAGGTCTGGACTTTGGTTAAGCCATGCTTTGTACCTCCGAGACCTTCAAGAAGCAGGAGGATTTACACTCAGAATACATCACACACACGGACTCTGTTTACTATAGTTGACGACTGGCGGTAATTGGTTGGATTTTACTCCAAGGTATCATCGTAAAGGGAACTAATTACACATTGTATTGGTAAAATAATAGTTGAAAATCTCGTATCAAGTTCTTTCCAATTTGTGTTGGTTGGACACATAAAAATCATTGAAGTTTGTGCTTTTAATCCAACAAAAAGTCTAAACAGAAAAGATGTGAATACTTTTATTAGGTCCTGTTTGTGTGATAAGACTTTTTTTCCTCACAAGCTGAGTGATATGTGTTACAGAAGATACCAGTTGATTTGTTTTCCAGGATTCAATCCCCTGTGGAATGATACTCTTCGCTTCACCATCCACACACCCGAGCTGGCTCTGGTCCGCTTTGTGGTGGAAGACTACGACAAGACATCCAAAAACGACTTTGTGGGGCAATTTACACTCCCACTCAGCTGCATGCAAAAAGGTAGATCTTTTTGATCTTTTTTAATCACCTTGTTCTATTCTTCCTCTTAAATTGAAGAACAAAAGGAGGATGCGTTACCATCAAATGTGTTGTATAAAAAATTCCAATGTTATTTTTCCACCATTTTTTCCAATATTTGATCATGAAAAGGATTTCAAACAGAGAATAATAAAGGAGACAAAGTACGGTCCAACTGAAGGGTTATTAAACGCAGTTATTATTCCTAAAGATGGATGTTTAAAACAACTTAAGTGTTTCTGTCAAACAGCTGTTTCCACTCCTGCTACCTAATGTTCGTGGTTTGGTTCTGTGTTCTTTAGGTTATCGTCACATTCACCTTTTGTCCAGAGACGGAACCAGGATTTCTCCCTCATCCTTGTTTGTTCATGTCAGGATCACAGATCTGGAATGACCTGAACAGATGTTCTGCAAAGAACAACCTTCCACATTGTATTTAATAATGGGAGTCCATTTATATTTGTCTCATAAAGCATTAGATTAAATGTTAGTATTGCAATATTCTTATTTGAAGTAAATGGAAATGTTATGCCAAATGAGAAGAGATTCTAAAGAGCTGATGCAAGGATGGCTGCTCTCTGTCTGTGTGTGTGTGTGTGTGTGTGTGTGTGTGTGTGTGTGTGTGTGTGTGTGTGTGTGTGCGTGTGTGCGTGTGTGTGCGTGTGTGCGGGTGTGTGTTGGGTTGTTAGTGACTGCATGCATGTGCATTTCTGCTACTATTGTGCTGTAGTGGAGAATGTGCCACCAGATATTAGTCAGGAAATTCAGTCCCTTGCTTTGTGTAGTCATCTGTATTCCTCCTGTCGTCAGTTTGGCTCCTACAGTCATGTCACCCATGATGGAAAATCATGATGGAGTTCTTACACACAGTTTCGGTGGACAGCCTTTTCCCACCTTCTCTTTGAAGCATGTTGGTCTGAGTTGAAGATGAAGTGAGGAACTCCTCACAGTTCAGTGTATGTATATAATAAATAATTGTGTGAATTTATTTTTGTATTTATACCATGATATTTATAGCAAACTGTAAACCGTTTTTGTATTGGACATATTTTCAATGAGCACAATCAGGAAGAAATAAAAGACTTTCATTGAATAGTTCCTTTTCTTTAAAAGGTGGACTACAAATTTGATCATCCCTCATGATGTCACTGTTATCTTGGTTAATCCAACAGGGCTTGAAATCTCTCAAACAGTTCTGGGTGACAGTCAGACCCTGAGTCTGAGTGAGTTTCAGCTGCTGAACTTTATAAAAAAAGAATTAAATATCCTTTCAAATCCTAATGCAGAAATCACTATTCTCCATATTCCTGCTACAATGTAGCTAATTCAAACATCAACATTCACATGATGCTGGCAAAGAGCTCAAACTTGCAAGAAACCTTAAAATTACCTGTTCACAAGTTGGAACAGGTAATTCCAACTTGTGAACAGTTGGAATTATGGACTACTTACACAGTCCATGAGACAAACTGTGTTGTAACTATAAACTATAAAGAACCTCAAATTTTGTGTTCCAGTTTACATTTTAAATTCAGCTTGTTGTTTGTAGCAGAAATTTGAACTTCTGGTCCAAGAAGACAATTTAATATTCTTTTGGTATCTCAACAGAAAACATAAATGGAAAACGTTCCAGATGCTTGTGAACTAAAACATTCTTCAAAATTATTATTATTATTATTATTATTATTATTATTATTATTATTATTATTATTATTAGTAGTAGTAGTAGTAATGTTACACATTCTGCCCTGTGACATTTTATGCTGGGTATGCGGAACGTTTTTAATTTGTTTCCTAACGACGGAGCAAACCGTGGCACAATTAGTGTCAAGTTGAACTTAACACAACACTTCCGTTAAATATCGTCAAAATAAAAGATTTGTGCTTTCTGTTACGGTTTTAGTAACTTTCTCGTTTCCAACTCATGTTGCTAAACAACTATTATTCACTCTGAAACCGTCAGTAATGAATTTAGCCAATGTTCATATACCAAAAGAATATTAAATTGAATTATTGGACCAGAAGTTCAGATGTACATACGCGACATTTAAAATGTAAAAACATGAACTTCCGATAGTTCAGACAGTCAGACCCCACGTGGTCTTCAACGCACCGTTGAAGAGTAGAAACGACAGGTCCAAGTAGTCTGGTGGGCATAAAAGGAAAAGCTGGACGTGCTGGAGATGTTAACATGGTTGGAAAGGTGAAACATGTCCGTCAGAAGCTCCATCAGGAGGCCGTGAAGCTCCACGGTCCCCACAGCCTCACTCAGCCCAGCGGGACGGAGCTGTCCCAAAGTCCGCTAGAGCTCCACAACACACCGGCGGCGCCACCCGTGGACAAAGAACCGACCCAAGGCGAAGGACAGGTCATACATCATCTGTCAGAATGTCAGATTTTAAAAGTAATCTGTGTGGACCATAAAATTAATAAAGCACAGATAAGCAGAGAAAGTGTGGTGGCTGTACTTTTGATATAACGAGTGCCGACGATATAATGTGGAAGTGAGGACTGATGATAAAACTGTCCATGCTGGTTGTTAAAGATCGGATGTACAGGTGGTTAAAAGATTTTATAAGAGGAAAAGAAAAAATAGAATAAAGCTATTCAAGAAAATATATTATTGAAAATGGAGCTCCCCAAGGATTCATAATAAGCCCTTTTCTCTACAATGATAATGATGTGTTTTGATTTCATTACATTTTTCCAGACTATTTCTCAGCGCTTCTTTCCTTCTGGGATATTTGCTGCCACAAAGATCTCTGCAGAGTCCCTGGTCCAAACACTCAGCTTTGAGGAATGCCCACAAGTCCAGCCCACCATCACAGGTAAGATTGACGCTCTGCTGCACCTTACTGATGTACACTATTGTCAAATGTATTTTCTCACCCATCCAAATTATGGGAATCAGGTGTTCTAATCACTTCCAAGGCCACAGCTGTAAAAATGAGGCACCTACACATGTAGACTGTTTTTACCAACACTTGTGAAATAATTCTCTAAGCTCTATCAGGAGCTCAGTGAATTCCAGCATGAAACTGTAATAGGATGCCAGCTGTGCAACAAATCTAGTCATGATATTTCTTTGTTCCTAAATATTCCACAGTCGACTGTCAGCTGTATTATAAGTAAAAGGAAGTGTTTGGGAACAACAGCGACTCAGCCACAAAGTGGTAGGTCATGTAAACTGACGGAGCGGGGTCAGTGGATGCACATAGCGGTCAGTGGATGCACATAGCGGTCAGTGGATGCACATAGCGGTCAGTGGATGCACATAGCGGTCAGTGGATGCACATAGCGGTCAGTGGATGCACATAGCGGTCAGTGGATGCTGAAGCACATAGCGCAAAGAGGTCACCAACTTTCTGCAGTCCGTCACTACTCCAAATTTCACACGGCCTTCAGATTAGCTCAGGAACAGTGCACAGAGAGCTTCATGGAAAGGATTTCCATGGTGACCAGCTGCATTCAAGCCATACATCACCAAGTGCAATGCAAAGCATCAGATGCAGTGATGTATGGCAGGCCGCCACTGGACTCTAGAGCAGTAGAGGCATGTTCTCTTGAGTGACAAATAGCGCTTCTCTATCTGGCAATCTGATGGACCAGTCTGGGTTTGGTGCTTGCCAGGACAACGGTACTTGTCTGACTGTAAAGTTTGGTGGAGGAGGGACCATGGTGTTGGTTTGTTTTCCAGCAGCTGGGCTTGGCCCCTTAGTTCCAATGAAAGAAACTCTGAATGCTTCAGCTTTCCAAGACATTTTGGACAAATCCATGCTCCCAACTTTGTGGGAACAGTTTGGAGCTGGCCCCTTCCTCTTCTAACATGACTGAGCATAAAGACATGATGGCAGAGTCTGGTGTGGATGAACTTAACTGGCCTGCACAGAGTCCTGACCTCAACCCGATAGAACAGCTTCGGGATGAATTAGACCAGAGTGAGACCCAGGCCTTCTCAGTATGTGACATCAAAAATGTGCTTCTGGAAGAATGGTCAGAAATCCCTGTAAACACTGCTAACCTTGTGGACAGCCTTCCCAGAAGAGTTGAAGCTATTCTAGCTGCAAAGGTGCACCAACGTCATATTGACTCCTATGGGTTCAATATGACAATATGTCACTTATACTCATATTTAAGTGACAGGCAGGTGAGCGAATCATTTTGGCATTATAATCTATATAGTATATAATGTATTGTCTCCTTACAACCACAAATCACAACAGTTTTTACGTGGTAGACCTACACAAATTGATGCCTAACTGTAGTCCTGTGGATTTCAAACATAATTATAACATTTTCAACATTGTTTTTTCTAAGAAAAGTCTGAAATCTGTGACTTGAATTTGTATTCAGCAAACCTAAACAAATCTAGTAGCCCTTGGGTCAAAACAAGACCATGTATGCACTATAACACCCACAAAATCTCATCTAGCCCGCGTACCTCGAGAGTGAAAATTCTCAAACCTAAATAAATCCAGACCTGCTGATAATCTTCAGAACTCACCTAGTTAGTAAAGAGTCCAGCTTGCTAAAGAACATTAGCAAACATCAACATCTGGTTAGGTGAGTCCATATTGAAGAAGTCTAAATACCGGATGTTGATGCTGTCTTACAGTTTGCTTGGCAGTCTGTGTTCTAGTTTTGGGATGTAATAATGTAGAGATTAAATTAAAGTTTTGTCAGGACGTTAGACATTTTTCTAAACTATCCAAATGTGTTTAATAAGCTCACTGACAACAAAGATGTGAATTTTTATGCCATTAATACTCGGGGCCTGGTGCAGCAGAAAACAGTTCAGATTTTCTCCTCAGGAAGGAAACAGGCACAGTCATTGTTTTAGACAGGATAATGCTCTAATAGATGTTTTTCCAACTATATTATCCACGAAAAAAGTCAACACATTTTAAAATCCAGGTTTATTTAAATATTTAATTCCTGTGAATGCTCTGACTGGAAGAAACCAGCAGGGGCCGCCAGCAGACTGGTCACTGTACCTCTGGACTATTCGAGGGCTTTGTCTGATCTTAACTCCACACATTTTAACATCGCAATCAGCAGAAATGGTTCATTTTAAGGTGAAATGGCTAATAAATTCTTCTATTTTGATCTGTCAGTAGTTTTTAAGCCACACTTTGATTCTACTCTTTGTGTTTAGGCCACTGTTTGGTTCTGTTTCTGGATAGTAGGATTCAAGGTTATTGAATCCTAAAAATTCTGAATCCTTTGTTTTTAGGATTGAGTTGTCTTTATTGTCTTTGTGGCTTGTTTTTTCTATTGCAAATGCAATAGAAGTTTTATCACAAAATTTCTATTGCACTTTCTTAAAATACCTCTCAAGATGAAGTATGAGTGTTGAACTCAGAGCTACAGACAGTAAACATGAAGGTGTTCACTGGTTAAAACCTCTTTAAGAGTCAACATACACAAGTGATGCTTAAACATAATGATGCCAAACAAGTGAAGTTGTTTGTGTGAAATAAAGTGAGTTCATTTCAGCCTGTGTACCAGAGCCTTCACTTTTACATCTCACAACCAGTGAACCTTCAATACACTTCAGATGGTATTTCTCTGTTTATAGCTGCTAAGGCAACAATTCTGAAATCTAGTGACTGTTAATAAAGACCTCTAGAGCCAATAAATATCTTTATTCCCAGTTTTTGGTTTCATCTATGAAATGAATGCTAATCTGTTTACCTGTGATCTGTGCAGAGTATCCAGTCCAAACTTGACCCCATATGGTGAGGTTTTATATCTCATCTGATTCTAGGTGGTTCTCTTTGTGTTTCCTCAAAATGGCTAACTAAACAAAAGGCCCAGACATGAAGCATGTAACCAGATTAAAGACCTTAATACGTCTTTAATTTGTGTCATTTTTTTCCATTGAAACAATTCAAGGTGTGTGGGTTGGAGGGTCGCCTTGTGTCCATTCAGCCAGAATCACAGCAGCTATCCATTTCATCTAACAGCAGAAAGCTGACTCTCCTCATGGGAGCAGAGTGGTGGTAAACCCCCCACCCCGCTCTGATCTATCCTAGTTTCTGTAGTCAGCATCAGATTCTTATCTTTGCCTGTTCTGATTGCAAACACTTGTGTTGTTTGGTTCTGTGGTGGCAGATAAAAACGCAGCATTTTAGAGGTCTTAACTACTGCAACGATTTTAGCCTCAACTTGCTAAGCTTTTCCTACCACTCCTTTTTTATTTTATCCACCTCATTTATTACTTAACAGAACACTGTTTTTTGGTTTAGCAGTTTCTGGTTAAAAAAAGCAACATATGGAATGCTACATCTGCATTATAATTCATCTAGAGAGGGATCAGCGGCAGTTTTTGAGTCAATTGTCTTTTTTCTAAATTGAGTGAAAGTTGCTGAATGTTTGTAATCCTGTTTACTTTTAATTGAAATTGAAAGAAAAAGAATGCTTTAAACAGTAGATTAAAAGTTTTAATTCATCACTACAGCATCCATCTGCCTGTACTCACAGGTCAATATGTGGCCCAAACAAGATGATCTGCAGACCTCCAGGTGGCCCCTGTGCCACATGTTGAACCTTCTTCATCTAAATAATTGAGTGCAGATCAGCTCCATTCTCTGCCCCTAGGAACCTTTCCTGTTTAACCGGGTTTTATATGTGTTACCATGGAACTGTGATTCTGTTGCCACAGGACCAGTGGAGAAAAAACTCAAGTCAAAGAAAGAGAAGATGAAGGAAAGAAGAGAGAGATGGCTCAGCAGTAAGTTCATCAGTGCCTGAAGAACATGTTTCCACCTGCTGTTGTTCACTGAAAGCACACATGCTTTAATGTCTGTCTTCATTCATCAAAATGTATTTCTCCACATTCAGCTGAAAGCAGATATTTACATAAACTTTTTAAGATTGAAATCAAGCAAAACGTTCCTGTTTTAGCTACCATTCTATGTTTTATTTGCTAATTGCCAGAATAATGACTTTCTTTAAATTCAAAGTTTTCCACTTTATTTGCCCTTTAAATGATCCATCAGTGCGTTTGCAAGCTGTAATCAAATTTTTCATGTTGCTGTTTGAGTAATGGCTTCTTCCTCTCAGAGTGGCCTTTCAGCCACTGTGGGTCCAAATCGGATGCAGTAGATGGCATTTGAAAATTGTCTCTTCTGATGTTCAAAAACTCCAGAAAAATGAATTAATCAATACTTTGCAGTATGACCACAGATCCAATCTGCATGTGTCAGGAGAACAACCAGGGGTCGCTGAGCCATTAGTGGTTATCCATAAAGTGTCTGCTTAGCTTAAAAATTAGCAATGTTAGAGCGAACATAACATTCAGAAGGGTTTTATTCCTTAGAATCCATCTGCAAATGTGACGCATGCTGACTGCATGAGTGGGTTTTGGATTCAGGACCATTATTGTGTCTCAGTGTAATTATTGCTGCTCTAACTCTGCGGCCATCATCTCCAGTAATTGACATGAAGCCTGTAACCAAAGCCTTCTGCTGAGCCAATCAATTCCTCAGTAACACAACACGCAGCTTCTTCACGCGTATAATTAGGTGCTAATGGCTGCTGCCTCAGACCCGCTGAAATCTGAGCCCGGCTCCACAGAGGACGCTTTTCCAGAATTAGGGAAGAAATTAGAAGGACAGCTTGTTCCAGGTTTCCTTGGTCTACAAAGAATGAATATATGAAAGGACAAAAGAAAAGCATGGCTGCCTCACCTAACAGTTTTATTATGATTGACCTGAAATATGTTTTCATTTTCTAGTAATCTGAAAAAATTGCTCTCTCATGAAAAATGTATTTAGTTCTTATTTCTCAAGTTTCACCTCTTACCAAGAATGACGAGGTCTGTAAGCCTCATTGTAGGTACATCTCAGCTGTGAGAGTTGACCTAAAAAAAGTTCAAATCATAGTATGATTTTTGAATAATTATAATTTTTTTGCATGAAATAAGTATAGTAGAAAAATACAACAATACAATACAAGCTGGGCAGTGACTCAATTTTATCAGCTAATAGAGTTTGTTGTTTAAGAATTAGATTTTTGGAAAACCAGGAGATTTTCCAAAGATTTCCGTAGTTCAGTCAGTGTGACATCAGCCTTTACAGCTTGTGTTTAGTTAGGTTTTGAATTCAGATCAGTTCTCACATGGAATGATTGAAGTAAAACAAGTTTTTGAAAATCTTTTCTGTCATTTGTTTCTAAGGAAGGAAAACATGATTAAAATCAAAAATTAGATTTGGTTTGAAAACAAACAAAAAAAATCAGAGATTTTATCTTTAAGACATATCACTCAGCCCGACAGGAACCTTTGTCTACAGCTGTTTCCTGTAGTTCTTTACCAAATGGCAGCAGGGATTTTGCTCCGTCTGTCCACACAGATTTTAGGGTTCAATCATTTCAATTCCTCTCAGACATGTGGATACGCTACATGTTAGCTCAGCTTCCTTCTCCGGTGTGGAGACTGGCTGGGCCACTCCAGAACCTTGAGATTCTTCTTGTGGAGCTTTTCCTTCAAGCAGTAAAATGTTACTGGACTTTCTCATAGTTGTGTGTTTTTCAGTTCTTCAAAGAAGAAACCCTCCAGAATCCACCGTTTCACATTTAAAAAATAGAACACATTATGGATTTATGTTTGAATCATTTTAATGATGATAGTTCAGGATCAAGTCAGCTGTCTTGACTGAACTGACTTTTTGCTCACCATGAAAAGATGACCCAGTAGTTATGAAACAAGCATAAAACGGCTGTTTGGATCAATGTCTTTTAGGGTCGACTGATTTCTGATGTTTTGGATAAACATGCTAGCTTGTTTTTATTCTTGTCATCATTCTGTTTCTGTTCTCAGAGATCAGCTTCATCAGGGAGGCCAAGGAGAAGCAGGCGGCGGAGGCCCGGCGGCGGGCCACCCCTGTGGTGGGAGACCTGAGGCCGCTGGTGGACGCCCTGCCGGAGCTCTGCCAGCTCATTAGCCCCCCTGCTGCCTTGGGATCCCGTCGTAAGACAAGGAAGAACAAAACGTAAGTTCCAGCTCAGAGTTTAGTGTGCTCAGTTCTTGATGACAGGTCCAAGAAAGAGCAGGAAGGTTCATCAGAAGAAAAATGGAGTGTATGTCCAAACTTCTGTTCAGACGCTGCTAAATGAAAGAGAAGGTGGTGAGAGGTGTCATTAGCATGTTTTTGTTCTTCTGTTTCAGGCCCATGAAGAGGCCTGAGCCGACAGACTTCAGCCAGATGAAGCAGTCCCAGAAGCGTAAACTGCTGTAAGCATCGCTTTTCCCTTCGATGATGACAGTCTGTCTCAAACTGGGGAACCCCATAGTGGTTTGCAAGGTTTTGCATTTTCTGTAACATGATCTTAAAGTGTGTATAGTTAACTTACCTAAGGATTGTGTTTAAAAATAATAGTGAATAAGTGGCTTATATTCACTCAGAAGAAAAGCTGAGCATACCAGTGGAAAGAAAACAAAACCTGGACTACTTGCATGATTGGAAGAATTTATGTCTGCAGGAATATTTTTCAGTTTCTTTTTGTGGGTGAGTGGCAGAACTTTTGTTTGTAGAACAGACCTAGACTGTGGCCAGGTCTGACCCTGACCTGGAGCTGCTCTGCTGCCACTGTGCGATATGACAGTGACGAGGCAGTGAGCAGCGCTGTGCCCCACGCCGACTAACTACATCTTAACATCTCAAATAAAACAATTATTCAAATTGAGCTTTCTTAGGGCTAAAAGAAAATATTTGTTTCTGCCATAGCAACTTACGTCTATATTTTTATGATGCTTCTAATTTACACATGACTCTAAACTTTTAGTAATGCACACAGCACCTGTAGTAAATAACTTCTTTTTTGATTTTCATGAGTTTTTCATCATTGGGAAACTTAGAATCTGCTTTTTCATTAGTAAGTAACTCAAAACACCTGGAGTAGACTCACTCATGTCTCTGTTGTGGCCAGACACTTTTACAAAATAGCCTCACCCTTCTCATTAGAATGAACAAAGAAGACAACAATAAGTGATTTAAGAGACTAATATTTTAATTTCAGGTTGTATATATTAAGATGATGTGTTATTGTACGGGCAAATTCAAGATAGGTGGTCCATGAGTGTTTGTTAAACGGGTAGAGTGATCTTCAGCCTGAAAACGTTTGTTAAACACTGGACTAGGGACAAAGGGCTAGGTTACCGAGGGTCAACCTGTTCTCTGCTTCCACAGGGAAACTGAGAGCAGCCGCTTCAGTGACGCAGTCAGGATACTCTCCGGCAAACAGAACCCACTGTTGGACATTGGAGAGCAGCTAAAGAAGAGGATGAGGCATGAGGAAGAGCAGGGCCCCAGTTAGTAGCAGGTGGAGGCACAAACTCGGCCATCTGATGACTGCAGCCTTCTGCTTTTCATTGTGACTCTGAGTGTTTTTCAAAAATGAGCTTCCAGAAAGCGTCCACTTCTGCTTGTCCCTCTCAAACATCATTAGAGGGTCTTCTTGGTCTTTTGTTGTTCACCAGTAACAGTTCTCCATGTGCTGGAGCCATCATCATCCACAAAGATGTTCAGCATCTCAATTTGTTCCCCTGGAAATGTCATGTTGAACTTCTTCCCAGCTGGAAGTTCTAAGACCCTGAGTGGGGTCTGGGTGGTAAGCTGTGGTTAGATCAGAGGTAAGGATCAGAGGTAAGACAAACCTAATCAATAGGAGCTTCAGGGCTCATGTGGACCATTAGTGCTCATTAATAATGGATGCTACGGGAAGAGCATAGGCTCAAATACAGTCATTAGAGCTTTGCAAAACCAAACATTGAATTTCTGTACTTTCAACTTTCATAGTCTGACTATATTGTGTGATGTTGTCAGTTTGGTATGACTGGAAGCTTCAACAACAGATTTTATTGGGGTTTATGTTGAGTGGTGACGGTATCTTAAGCCAGTGTTTCTCAGCCCTGCATGTTTTAGGTGTTTCTTTTCTTCAGCCCAACTGATTCCAGGCATTTGCTGAACTGCAATCACCTGAATCAGGAATACTAAAGCAGGGAGCTACCTAGAACATGCAGGGCTGTGTGACTTGAGGACCAGGCTTGGGAAACACTGTCTTTAAGCCTGCTGTCTGTTTTCACATAAAGTCCACTAAAGTTTGGAAGACACACATAATCATGGCAATAAACTGATGAACATGTGTTTTATACATTTTTTTAACTAATTTGTGTAAGATATGATGCAGCTCTGCTGAATGAAGCTGAAGAGATGATCAACACCTTACTCACAGAATGATGATGATGGTGGTGGGAGGGGCTTTAAGAGTAAGCAAGTAAATAAAGGAGCAGCTCATTGATGAGGGCCTGACTAGAGTCATTTCCACTGAAACTGAAGTATGTTTGGGTTGTGTGCCTGAAAAATTAGAGTTTAGATTTATGGCCTGAACCCAACTGCAAATTTGGCTCCATCTTTAATAAGCCTTCAACATACAGAATGTGAAGTAGTGTTAATCTACCTACTGTAGTCTAAATAGAGAAGTAGGCAGCTTACCCAGTTGATAAAAGATAAAAAGTAAGGCGAAGATGTTCATTAGACTTTAACATAATTAGCAATAGTGACCCCACTGTTGCCAACTCAACAATTTTCTTCCTTCATTGAGCAACATTTCAGCCCAAAAAAATGGTATCTCCCAAAATCGGAATCGGCATGTTAAGCTTTTTAAAAGATTGGTGATCGGCCAGAAAACTGCAATCGGTGCAGCCCTAGTTACAATTAGATCAGCCTTATTTCTGTCTTACCTTAGTTCAGTTCTTAGCTGTTTTAGCGTATGTTCATTTCTTCCCTATTTCTAGTTATTTGTTAAATTCATTTTTCAAATAAATTTTACAAATATTTATTTGTAAAATATTTGTAAATATTTTTGCCATTCCCTCCCCTCACACCTGCAACCCATTTCTAGTCAGCCATCTGTTCCTTGTTCTGTAAATCAAGCTCCCCAGTATACATGTCATTTATTCGCCCTCGCTTTGCTTTGTTGCCCCCTCTCACTATTTTCCCTGTGAAAACTTGCTATCATTCTGCCCCGGATTCCTGTTTTTGTTCTGCTCTGGCTTTGTGTGTGTGTTTGGTTGTAATACGTTGTGGGGACCGAACCATGGTCCCCACAAGGGGAAATGCTATTTTTGGGTCGGGGGTCAGATTTAGGACTAAGGTGTGAATTGAGTTTCGGATAGGGTTAGGTATGTAATGGTTAGCCTTTGGATAAGGGTTAGATTTAGGCTGTAGAAATAAATGGAAGTCAATGGAAAGTTCCCACAAAGATAGCCACGCAAACGTGTGTGTGTGTGTGTGTGTGTGTGTGTGTGTGTGTGTGTGTGTGTGTCTTATCTTTTTGTTAAATATTCTTGCCTCTGCTGCTCCTACATTTGAGTTTTACTCCATCACAACATCATGACATTTCCATCACAAACGTGCTCAAAACTTTCTCAATTTTCCACTAATGGAAACAAAAACATCATTTTGCAATTGCTGTTTCTACTAAATATGAGACGCAATTGAATCATGTGTGAATAAGTTTGTTCATGTGATTAGTAATGTAACGTCATCCTCCTACCATTCCTGCCGTCTTCCTCCTTTCTGCCAGTATCTGGTTGTTCATACTCAACCTCCAGTTGATCATATTTTATTACTACCAAAGAACAACCACATCCTTGAGCAAATATATACTTTTTTTTTTTATCAAAAAACCTTCTTTTGAAATTGGTATGTTTCCATTAAGCAAATTTAGTTTCATAATTCCCATTTCTGCAGTTATATGGTCGGTGGAAATGCAGCTTAGCAGTGAAGCGACAAGCTCCTTATACCTGGGAGAGGAGATGTATCTATGTGGTGTTTTGAGAAACTGATAGTGGGCAGTTTTACAGAACAGCTATGGATTCAATACTTTCAAATGACTCAACTTTTCATCAGCTGTTAGACCTCTGGTGCAGCCAGCTGCTGTCTAATCAGACACACTGCTGCTTTACCCTCCCACCCTTTTTCTCCTCATCCTGCCTCCTCCTCTCCAGTCCTCTCAGATAAGACAGGCAAGGAAAGAGAGGAAAGAGAATGAACCGGCCGGTGCTGGGATCTACAGAGCATCTGGAACCTCCTGCACACAGTGAGTACCAAAGCATGGCTAACCTCTGTAGTAATGGTTCTGGTTCTGGTTCTGAAGATTACTTGTCCAGATTGTGCAGTTTGACTCCCAAATGTGAACATTAAGCCTGAATAATGTTCTGGATTTGAACTGACAGCTCAGTGTGTGTTCAGATGAATCTAAAAGAACTTTATTCTGCGTTGATCCACCACAGAGAGCAGCAGCATTTACTGAACCATCCAGTTACGAACCTGTTGGACTTAACCAAGAAGAGCTGGGATCCTTTTTACTGCATCCCTGAAGACAAACAAACACTTCAATACATTTATTATAAGCCTTTTCCTTAAAAGATTTTTTTATGTAACTAGCTTAGTTGAGTGATTTGTTCAGATGAATCTAAACTGACACACATTATTTCCTTGCTTAAAAAAAAGACAAACTGGAAATAATTCAGCAGATCTGTTAAAAAGCTGAGCGCAGCAGAGAGACGATTAAACTCACCACCTTGTTAGACTCCTACTGTTACAGCTTTACAGCATAATGATGGTGACATTTGTATAAAAACAACTGAAAGATTGATAAAATGGCTTATGTGACAGATTTAGTAGGTGATGTTTCAAATAAAGTTCAAATTAAATGTAGATGGAGAAGAACTGTGACTTGACAAGAAGAAAACACCATCATAATCTTCATATGATGTACATTTAGGCTGATGTTTGGTATTTTATAGCTAAATTTATGTATTAAAATGACTTTAAAAAGGAAAGAAAAACAAAGTGAACTGCAGCATCAGAGCAGTGGCATCATCGTAACAATCGCACAGGAGGTGTGACTACAAAGGCTTTTCCAACTAATATATGATTAAAAGTGACAAGTATTAAAAAATATATATGTTGACGGTGATCTGATAGAAGAAGGTACTGATTTATTCATTTCTAATAAATCCTTTTGAACATGAGAACTATTTACAGACTTCACCTTTAACATGAATGATTCAGGATGGACTCAGGGTTATATAATGTTCAATAATTTACACAGACAAATCATTTTTGGGGGGAAATTTGTGTCAGTGTATTAGATGTAAATCTTAAAGATAAACATTGAAAAGTCACCTAATATACAGTTAGGCTCAAAATTATTCATATTCCCATCAGAAATAAAATTTTAATTGAATTTAAGTTAGTTGGTGGTGACAATCCACATTAATTAACATTTTTGTAAATGTGCCAGAATTAGCCGAAAGGCTTTTAAAGCTTCGCTAAAAACAAACAAAAGTTATGCAAAGTTAATATTAATTACACAAATTTAGTCAATAAATGCATACTGTAAATACACAAAAGGGAAACTACAACTGAGTTATTATAAAAGGCATTAGAGATAACTAAAACTAAATTAATCTACTTTCATTTAACCAAAACGTGTCTCTGAGGCCTTTGTCTCTTCAAGATAATGAAACAGATAAATGTATATTTATCTATTTTCATTAAAATATGTCATGTTTAAAGTGATTGTCAACCCTCTAAATGATTAAAATAAGGTTTATTGGTATTAAAACATTTAATCTCTTCCAATAATTTTCATAATTTATCTTTGCTAATGAGCTGGAAATCTTTAAGGCTGAAAAACAACCTTACCATCTTAAAATGTAAAAGAAATGTCCCAAAACAACACAATTACATCCGAGTAGATGTTTTGAAAATAATAAAAATGATGGAAAAGTTGGATTTGTAATTTTGTGTCAGCAAAAGAAAAAAGTAAGAAGATACAGTAATATAAATGAACACATTTACAGAAATAAAAATATTTACACAAATAAAATAACAAGAATTAACAGATTTAGTTTATTCATTATATTTATTTCATTTATTGTTTGCTATGTTAACATTTGATATGGAATGAAGATGCAGCAAGACGGCAGCAATCTACATTTTAAACACTTCAGTTCAGTAGCAGTTAGTTCATTTCATGGTTGATCGTTTTTTTTTTCAGCCTAATAAAAAGAGTCATGATTTTATTAAAGAGGAGCATCATGGTCAAACCTATCCAGAAAGGAGCCTGGATTTATTTCAGTGTTATGGCCATAGAATTATTAAAAAGTTCTCAATGAGAAGGGAGCTGACTTGTTACTGACAGCTTCAATGTGAACATGTGGTAGAGTTTGGCTTTGGTAGTGTTTGCATTTTGCATTCACTGTATTTTAGTAGTGGATTCCAGTCCAGTCTCACTCCAAGACCATGATGAAACAGATTTTTTTATTTTTATTAATGAATGTCTGTTGGAACAGATTTGTTGAAGAGGTGGTAAAACTGGTGGGTGCTGGTTTACTGTAAGTCTGTCTTTAACTGTTCTGATGTTACAGTCTAGATGCAACATCAGAACTTGAGGCTTTTCTCCAAAAGCCTCAAGTTTCAGCATCTGGATGTTATGCAGTGTGAATGTGTGTCTATGAACATGTAATAATAATCTAAAACACTGAAGCAAAAATGCCAAATTCAGTCTGGCAAGAAGGTTAAAAGTGAAAGCAACTATAAACATTTGTTTAGACAAAATAACGGTTTGGTTTTCTGATAACCAGAACGATGAAGATCCCACTCCAGTCTCACTTTACACATATTATCCATCAAGTTATATGTATTTGAATGCTGAATGTATTTTTCCTACAAGAGTCATAATCCTTAGGTTAAGGTCACCGTTTGAGTTAAAGCAAGTTTCAAGTAAGTCATACATTAAAACGTCTGGATAGACAGCAATAGGTCACATGACCTGCATGTGTGTTCATAGGGGATGTGTGTTTGTGTAATTGGGGTGAGTCTAAGGAGATCATTAGAAAGGTCAAGAATATATATTTTTTGTTTTTATTTGGGGTTTTTTTTTCATTCTGCCCAGTAATGATGAAAACATGGAAATTCTTCCAAGAACACCATTTTTACATTCTTTACATTCATTTTTACACTTTTACATTCTTCAATCTTCAGGTCAGAAGTTTTACAAGACGTTGGGACGACTGAGTTGACAGAACTGAATGTAGAACTAGATTAGGGTTCAGGGCAGAGAATCAGATGTGGTTCTGTTGCTACAGGACAAACAGGAAGTACTTTGTGTTAGCAGGTTTGTCTGTGTTGCTATGTGAAGGATCATTTCAACAGAATATTTTATTTTAACTTTAGTCACTTCAAGTCATTGTAGTTCTGATCAACTCGACTACATCTCACATCTCCGTTGACTAAATTTAACTGACTACACCTAGTCACAGTGGGATTTTTTGGGGCAAAATGATTTCATTAAAGAAAATTTATTCTCACATAAAAATGTTTCTTCTGGATCGAATGGAGATCAAGTTATATTTTATAAAACACTGGTACACAGATTAACTTTTAGTTTCTGATGTTATTTGATGTGTTTTTTTAATGTTGACAAATGAAAAATATAAGCAAATCAGATCAAAGAAGCAATTGCGTTTGCCTGAATAACATCCATATTTATGGAACGTGAGCATATTTTTTTGGCAAGTATCGCGTTGCTGTGAAATACTCCAAATGAAATTGTTGTACTTCTTAAATGATCATTTCCAAAGTTTTAAACAAATAAGTAAGAAAGTTTGTTGAAATGTTTGTTGTAATATGTGTAGCTTTTTTCTTTTTTTCTTTTTTCAAATGTAAAAATATAACTGACTTCCAGGTGTCGGAGCATAATACACTACATTAATTATTGTGGAGGTGGAGTATATGTATATTTCAGGATTAGTTACAGTTGATCCCCGCTTAGCAGTTTGGTACTTGAAGATTATTTGCACGCTACAAGAGATGGGTTTTAGTTGCAGAAAATTTCCCGTTTCTCCTAGAGTGACTTTAAAATATTTGACAAAAATAAAAATGCAGCCTGAGAACCTGAAATACAGGTCCTTCGAAAAAAATTAGCATATTGTGATAAAGTTCATAATTTTCCATAATGTAATGAAAAAAATTAAACTGTCATATATTTTAGATTCATTGCACACCAACTGAAATATTTCAGGTCTTTTATTGTTTTAATACTGATGATTTTGGCATACAGCTCATGAAAACTCAAAAGAAATGCTAAGTCAGGTCGCTCCTTTAGTAACCGTTGAAAAGCCCTGACTCGACTCCTCTGTGTTTTACTACAGCGTCTGCAGCTGTTCCATCAATATTGCTTTTGCCGTCTCTGAGATGCTGACTGGAATATTTCTGCAGTCCTTCGTTCAGTCAGCATTTCCTCTTGGGTTTTTCCCATTTCTTCGTGTTTTATTACTCTAATCAGTTTCCGTACTTCCAGAATCAGGATTTATGTCTCGCTGCTGCTTTATGAAACCCAAAGAGCAACTCATGAACAGCAGACAGGACAGGTCATCATCATTTCTCTCTGGGATTTCTTCCTCATGTCCTGATGTCCTCACTGAGCCTGCACTCAGTGCTGCCTCCTGCTGGGACTTTAGCAAAGAGAAGTTAGTTGCAGAAGCATCGCTGCTGCATGCTGCTCCTAGTTCTACTGGTTTCTTAAAACAAGGCCCAGATTGACTAAGATGTTTTTCTTTGCCTGTTCAGGCCACTTGGGTCAGTTTGCCTTCATCCTTTCATTATTGGGAGCTCAAATTTACTACCAACTGATGTATAAAAGAAAATTCCATTTGTGTTTAAAAACAAATAAAAATAGAGCTGCAAGCAGTTATAATGGGTTCCTCGGCCGACCCAGCAGGTCCCCCCATGCACCGCCCCACCACACAGGCATCACTTGACATGGGCTTTAATATGTGTTTCAACCCAGATTCAAACCTGCAGCCTTCCGATTCAGAGCAGTGTTATTATGTTGTAATTGGGCAAAAAATCAAAAATCTGCTGCACTACCTTTTTTGTTTGTTTGTTTCTTATAAAACTTGTGCCAAGTTTTATTGGGCGATCTTGGGGGGTGAGAGTGGTTTTGGCTAATGCATTCTTCATGGCTTTTTGCTGGAAGAAAAAAACAAACAATAAAAACAAAATATTTTTTGCACATATGTTGAAGAATCTTTCTAGGAAACTTTGCCCATATCAATTTTGTTAATGGGACATGCCAATTTCGAGTTGTAAGCATAAACGATTATTTTCTATGAACGATTATTTTCTATGATAGCGCCACCTGCAGGTGCACATACATGCATCTGCTGAATATATGTATCCGAGTAGCGGTGTGGGTCCCGATAAAAGTTGTAATAAGCTGCAGTACGAGTTTCAGCAGAGAATTACATATAATAAGAAAAATGTAAAGACGGAGTGACAGCAGGAGGGTTCGCTGCCCGGCTGGCAGCAGGCGGACGGCCGAACCTTACATTGACCGTCTGCTCAGAACCCTAATAACTGTAGAACAGAAGCTGAACCAGTGGAATATCCCACTGGTTCACTGCCATTACTTTGACAGCATAATGTACAGTTACTGAAGAAGTAACAATGGCCTAAATGTGCATTATGACTAATAACTCAGATTTCTATGAAATTACATCACCTGGAAGGAGAAAATAATATTTGTAGATGAACAAAAGGACAAGTTAAATGCAAACTTAGACTTAGAATATCAAGACTTTTTTGGGGGTGTACTTAGTTTCTATTGCCACATGAGATTAAGTCCAAACAATGTCTTTTTTTTTTTCCCCATAGTTAGCTGAAAGGCAACTCAGGCAGGAAAAATACATTATTCCAGCAGCAACAGAAGAAGCCAGATTACAGTTCTTAAATGTTCTTTGGGACAAAGACCCACGTTTCTGATCTGGTGAAAGTAGTTCTAGAATTTGGACCACTAGTTGGATTTGGAGGGGGAAAGATGGCAGCTTGTCAGCATCTAACAATCTAAGCCTAACAGCAGCCAAGCCTAAAAGTATTCATACCCCTGGAAGAATTAGATTTAAAATTCTAATTTGACCAAGATATTTGTTTCTGACAGAAAATCAGAGATCTCTCAGATCATAAGTTTTGAAAAAAGAAAAAAAACTGGAACTCTAACAACTGTGATGTCTGCTTTAAAGTTATATGTTCATTTTTATATAATATAACAAGTATAACACCAAACCACCTGTGATTGGACTTTGTCGGGTTCTGGAATTATTGTGCCATCATGTGAATGGCACCATGTGTACCTTCACTTTTCTCCTTGTCATACCTGTATAGCCTCCCGTTTTGGCCACAAATATCGTTCCTTAACCCCTTTTCCTGCCGTGCTCTCATATTATTGTTTATTGTGCGAGGTAAGTGTGTATGGCCCAACACACACACTGCGTTAACACTTTGACCCTGCTGCTTCCATCAAGACAGACATTTTCTAATGCAGGAAGAGACAGCCAATCAAATGGTTTCATTCAAGAGTTCTCTGGGGACTCGTTCAGACGAGCCGCCGTCCAGATAAACGCTCCCAGCATGTAGAGAAACCCTGAAGGATGAGACACTGATGCATCTATATGAAGAGAACTCAGAACATCTCAGTCAGAGGACAAAAATGAAGAAGCAGAAGTTCCCTGAACGCTTTGAATCCCTGAATATCTTAGAGACCTTCTAGCTTTTTGTATAGTCAGCTAGATACTTGTTGGCTGTAAGACTTGGATGACATTTTGTGGATTAAGAACGGCATCCCATCAGAACATGATAAAGGAATGTAAAATCAGACATTTATTCATTTATAAATCACCTGCCTGTGTTCTCTAACAGATTCATTTATGAACTTTTATTGGGCAGTTCCAAAACATTAGTATTACTTCTTGTCAGATGAAACATATTGATCTGATTAAAAGATCAATGTGTCGATGTATGAATCATTTGTACTGAAATGCTTGCTTTATTGGTAAAAGCTTTGGGTTAATTCCCTTCACACATACAGTGTGAAGGTACCTGGCATCCCTTTCCTTAATCCACAGGGTTAAATAGAAAGTATGCACACCCTGCCCAGGTATTGCAACTTCAGGAACTCTGGAAAGGGTTTTAACAGATTTAGGGGTGTCTGTATGGACGTTTTGACCATGTTTTCAGAAGTGCATATGTGAGGTCAGGCACTGATGTTGGACAAACACTCTCTACTGCAAATGTATAAGGTTGAGTTCAGGAATCTGTGCAGAATAGTCAAATTCCTTCACACCAACCTTGCTGATCCATTTATTTGTGGACTGCTGCTCAGTTATGTTGGAACAGGAAAAGATGATCTCCAAACTGTTCCAACAAAGGTCAGAGAATGAAACTGTCCAAAATATTTTTGGTTTGATAGAATGATTAAGGGATGCTCTCACTGCAACCAACAGAGTGAGCTCAGCCTCTGAAGGACGTGCTCCATGGTAGTCCTCCCTCCACCGAACTTTAGAACTGACACACTGAGGTCAGACAAATCCTGTCAAATCAAATCTGAGTAACAAACAGCTTGTGTAGAAGAATGGAACAATAATGCAGTATTAACAAAGTAGGATTTTTGTTGGTAAAAAAAAAAAAAAAAGAAAATATCAAAGGTCCTAATAATCTGACCTCATCAGAGCAGCAGTGTCAGCATTTACAGTTAGTACAGAAATTCATCTACAAACTTCAATAAATCTGCACTAACTGATGCAGTTCAGAGTTGGGACTTGTTGAAGTGAACAGCAGGTGGAGCAATTTCTCCTGTTATGCTTCTGTATTCAAGTGTGACAGGCAGCAGGAGGCGCTGTCAGACGTTTTCAACTTTAAACAAACTTCAATGGTTTGCAAGGATTTTGTGGGGAAAAACAACCCTGAATGGTGTGGCATGCATTTTTATTTAGCCAGCCTGATTCAATGCTATGTGGAAACACATTTTGCTGCAGTTCCAGCTGCAGCTCTCTGGGATCTGTCTCTCCAAGTTTCGAGGATCTATAGATTAAAATTTTGGCCAATTGTTCTCAGTGAGATTGTTTGGAGAACAGATTAATCTCAGTTTTTAGCTCTTCCCACAGATCTCGACATTTTAGGTCTGGACTTTTCCCAAATCACACATCTGCAATGTACCGACTGGTTTCTCTGTACAAGAGAATCTTAAAGTTCATTACAAAAATAATCTTTTGTCTTAAATAAAACTTATAATCTGTTTTTTTATATTTTTTATCCATAACTTTATTTGTAGACTGACCTACCTACTCTTTGTGCAGATTTGTATGGCTGGTGTAAATTTATTCTGAATGGCCCCACTAAAAATATTTAAGCAGAAGATAAAAGATGTGTTTAATGCTTATTCTACCAGCTGTACTTATCGCTTCTCATTTAAAAGTATGTTGGTTACTAGGTTAGATTGATCCCCCATAAAACAGTTTTTGGTGAACCAGCTCTATGAAAATGTTATGATTTATTGTTGACTTTTAAAGTTCACAGCTAGATTTATTTTGAAAGTGGGATTAAATATATGGCGCTATAAATATAAGGGAGCTTCATTGCATGAGACTTGTTTAAAAGAGATTGGATTTACTGATTAAAAAACTGTTAGAAAAATGTAAGTTCAGTAAATTTGCCTTACTGTGGAAAATATAAAAACCTGCGTGACTTTCAATTTTTTGTTTTAAAATTTGGACAAGACAGTAATTGTAATCTTTGGAGAAGAGCTTTTCTGTTTAGCTGATTGGTTTAGAGCAGCTGAACTTTCCTTTAACGTAAGCTCTGCTTCTGCTTGATGTTTCTTCCTGTTAAAACAGACAGTTCTCTCAACTGTTGCTGTGTGCCTAATATGAGGAATTGCTGCAAAGTCAATGACACAATGTAAGTGAATGGTGCATTTATGACTAGGACCAATACATGAATAACAAATTAAGACATTTCTGAGGTCTTTTATTTCAGTACTTCAGTTCACTGTGAAAGTGAAATGTTATCTAGATTATTTCCACACAGATGTCTTTATGAACAGAAATAAAATTCAAGCTGTTTGTGAAACATATCAATAAAAATAAATCAGTCTCATTAGAATGCATATTCTATTTTTTAATGTGACTGTACTTTTAAGCCTTATTCTTTTTTTAATACACTACATAAATTGGATATTGTTATATTTGTAATATACCTTGAGACATTTATTATGAATTGATGCTATATTATCTCCTCCTATCCCCCCAAACAAACACTTTTGAACATGGTGGTTGCCGCAGTTCAGCTAACTGGGCCTATAAGGTTGAGCAGCTATTGACAGATGTTGAATCTTACATTATATTGACATTCACTTTGGTTTTATTCTTCTGCAAGCTACATCATTCATCCTCTTATCTCATGTTTAATTTTCCTTCTCATGTCTGTTAGATATATTCATATCTTTGTCCCAGTTTTTCCTTTTCATCTGTTTTACTCAGAAATTGGATCAGACCTGTTTCATTTGCTTAGAATGTTCTCTGGTTTTAAACAGTAAATGTATGTTCAACCTCAAAAATCCCAACACATTTATCTTCATCCCTCCAGTTCACAATGATGCTCTACTTTGTGTTGTTGTGCCACATTGTGAAAAGGGATAAAATGTCAAAACATTCATTGGATGTGAATACTTTAGGAAGGCACTGCATCAGGTTACATCAAAATTTCAATGTCAAGTGGACCAAAACAAATCTGAGATAAGGAGAAAATGAAATGTTCTGAGCCCTAAAATGAAAGAGGGTTGAATGGAGCTAATTCACAGATCACTGGTGTAGTTAGCAGTTTGCTCCATGTGTGGGATAGCAAGAATCAGTGTGGCAGGCAGAGGAAGGAGGTGGAGAGACATCGCAGCCCATTCATCTGACAACCATTTGCCACATCAGTCCTCTGCTCCTCCTCCCTGTTCGCTCCAAAGTTGTCGACAGTCTTCCAGAGCCTGCAAGGGACAGATCAGCCATGGCTCTGCTGCTGGATGTGGCTGCACACTGCTGCCTGGTCCGCCGGCGGTTCAGGAGGAGGAGGAAGAAACGCTCAGAGCGTAAAGGTATGAGTCTACCTGCTGCTCCTGCTTCATCCTTTTTGCATGAAGCTGCTCTTCACTTCACAGGAGTTTTAGTTATATTTGTGCTTCATTGTGGTAAAGCCAGTGTCTTTTAGTCATTATTAAGGTGTGTCATGTTCAGAGGAAAATATCTGTTCAGTCATTGCTCATGTTCGATAAGTGGTGCTGCTCTAGGTAAACCACTGAGCACACAGAAAGGATGGAGCCGTGGATGTGATGTTTTTGTCTTTCTTCTAAACTCAGGGAGAAATGTTTGATGTTAGCTCCACAGCTTCAGTTTGATCAGTTTCTGTCTTTTATTTGGTGTGGTGCTTACTAAAGTATTTGCACCCTTTGAATTATTTACCTACATGTTATCCAAACTACAAACTAATGTCCAACTGTTGATTAAAATTACCATATATATATATATATATATATATATATATATATATATATATATATATATATATTATGTGTGTGTGTGTGTAGAGAGAGAGAGTTTAGATTTGCTGTTTCTGGTTGTATCAGGACCGTTGCCTTACTGGAAGGTAAACCTCCACCTCAGCCTCAAACCGTCTGCAGCGTCATGCAGGTTTTTGTCATTTAGTTCCACCCCCAACCCTAGAGAGTGTTGATGAGCCCATAGGCAAGGCACTTAGCCCCAAGTTCCCTTTTGATCTGTATATCCAAGTATGAATGGAATGTTGTAGTTATAGTTTTCCTTCTACTTTGCTCATCATCAGGGGCGCAACTACATATTATTCAGGTGGATGCGAAAACATAAATCGGCGCCGCCCCCTCCAGACAGGGTTTTGACGCCCCCTCTGGTGCAGCGCCCCTATGCGTTGCATGCGCTGCATACCCACTTTATGCGCCACTGCTCATCATAAAGAATCTGGGAATTTGTTCCAGATCTTTCTTTAGTGTTGTTCTTGTTTAAGTGAACAGACCAGAGTACCAAACTGGATAGAAACATATCTGACTAACAAAGTTCTAAACATTTTCCCAACAGCAGTCATTGTCAGACACGGATGTTTCTGGACTCCTGGAAGCTTTTGAACTTCTAAGATACAGTAACAGAATCACACAACATCATCAGCTGCTTCCTCTTCATTCATCTTCATTGGCTTTGGGTGAGATTATAAACAACTAATATCCACTTGAGAGCAAATGCTCAAGTTTACTTAATCCCCACATTTATTCAAATTTTAGCTGCTGCACCAAGAGCCAAGGCAACAGAGGTGTTGTGCTTCCTCATCCCTTTATTAGTCTAATGATAATTCATGCAGTGTGGTAAACAGCAACATCGTATGAAAAAAGAAAAACTGTACTCAGCCATACTTTGCATGCGGGGAGAGTATGAAGCCCATTATTTTCATGTCCCTGCTAAGCGAGGTGCTGGGAGATGAACTGAAGTGTGAGTTTAATCTACTGGGAGCAAAAGTGATTTTCAGACGAGCTCTAAGCCGATGTGCTCTGTGAGGCATACATGCCATGCCGCTTCCATGGGATGTGCCTGTCGGCCCAAAACTTGATCTGTCTCGCACACAGGTGATGTGCAGGAACTGATATCGCCCTCACTCCTCCCTTCCTCCACCCTGCTGCTCGGCTCTGCCATCAAACTCTGGCTTTAATCAACAGGTCTGTTAGACTTCCTCCATGACAGCCCATCAGAATGCCTGTTAAATGTCAGAGTCACTTTTTATTTACATCAGTTGTATATAACACACATTAATCTGATTGGTACCTGAAAGTTTTCTTCTGGACAATAAGTGCCCTTCAGAAATCTTTTCTTTTCTTTTTTTTTTTTTTTTTTTACAGTGTAGTGTGTGGCCTGTAATAAATCTCATCCTACTGAAGCAGCAGGTGGTTCTAAATGCCACACAAGGTCCCGTTTTTTTATACAATTTCTTTCTTTTGTGTTATTTCCTTTATTTAACCAGATAAAAATCCCCGTTGAGATCCAGATCTCATTTGCAAGATGGATGTGGATGGAAAATCTGCAACACACAGCAACCTGCTTACACAACAGTAAAACAAATTAAACAAGTTTGAAACAAATTACAAAACAGTTTGAAAGCAATAACACTGATTAATAGAGTTATGTTGCTTGTTTTTAAGAACTGCTCTAAATAATTCCAATGAAACCAAATCTGACATCTTCGCTTCAAACTGGAGCTGATTCCATACAACATTTATTAATCTAAAGAAACCAGATAGTCATCAAGCTGTGATGGGATGGAATGACCTCCAGGGTTATAACAGACTAATGGGCTTTTGGTGCCTGATCAGCAACTGTTTTCATTAGGCCCGAGCAGCTAAGTGCTGCGAAGGCCTATTGAAACTGTACTGTTTCTTATTACGATTCTGCCACCCTCTTTAGGGGGCTTTTTGGGGGCTTTATCATATTCAAAAACTCACCAAACTTGGCGGGGGCATAGAGCCCGGTGAAAAATTACGTATTTTAAGGTCCTCCCAAAAATCGCAACAGAAACGGCTCAAGGGCGCCACCTAGCAACTTTCAAAAGACCCTTTCCTATTCACTTGCTTCATCGTAGACACTTGAAACGTGGTACACTTGTAGAGCTCCCCAAGACACTCAGAATTTACAATTAATGTCATAGTGCAATTATCACAGAATGTCGGCCATTTTGGATTGAAGTTCCGATTTTGACCCGATTTTGGCCGTTTACAGGGTTCGCATTTTTTCGAACTTGTCCTAGGGATTTCGATTGATCGGCTTCAAACTCGGTCAGATCGTTCATAAGGCATGGCCGATCCAAAGTTATCAAAGGTTTGCGTTTTCGACCTTCCTGAAGGGGGGTTACCTGGGGTCAAAGTTCATGGATTCGCCATGAAACACAAAACGGTTATAACTTTTACAAAAAAACTCACAGAGGCACCAAACTATCAGTGATTATTCATCATTGGGTCCCCTACAATACCCAATGGTCAAATGATGACATCACTTAGGCCACGCCCCCTGAGACCAGGAAGTGTCATGTTTTACTGTGAACGGTCGCTATCTGACCCCTTTGACCTAATCAACATGAAACTGTGTCCACAGACAGAAAACATGTTGGTGTGTCATGGATTCCACCCCTGCTTGGTTTTGATGGAGCAGGTGGGCGTGGCGGCATGGCGAAGTGACCTGTAACGCCGTGTCCATACGTTTGGCTGCAGATTCCACAATTTTGAGCCCAGCTGCACCAATCTTGACATGAGTGATCGTGGTGGGATGCCTGACAATCCTATGTCGTCATAGTATGACGTCATCTAAGCCCCGCCCCCTCAGAACAGGAAGTGCCTTTTTGTGACTTGTAAAGCTCCATCTATGCCTCTCTCAACCTAATGAAGATGATTCTGTGTTGGATGACAGATAACATGTTGGTCTCACTTGCTTTAAAGCGCCAAGAGTTTTCAGTAGAGGGCGTGGCCGTGGCAGCGTGGTGAAGCAGAGGGAACGCCGCCACCATACGTTTGGCTCTAGAATCCACTAGGGGTTGAACGACTACATATTTTTTAAGGTCGACTACATCATGATAATAGTCGAGTCGATGTCGACTAGTCGCGGTGACGTCATAGTGACGTAAGCGCAAAAACCCTTCACAACTACTTGGAGGCGTTATCAGCTATTTTCACGGCAAATATGGACCCCCCCCGACCCCCCCCCCCCCCCCACACACACACACACACACACACTCCCCTTCTCCTGCTTTTACTAAGTCTATTATGCAGAATTAAAAGAGCAATAAACAGATCATTCTTTGTGAGCAGGGAGAAAAGTTCGTTGTACAAATTCGGGTCTGACTTTTTTTTTTTTTTTTTTCCAAACACCGGCTGATGCTGATGATCTCTGGATAGTTACTCGTATAGGAGTCAAATTATCACACTGACCACAATGGTGCTTTTGGAACATCACGAACCAAACTTATGAACGGATCCCGTTTGGTTACAGTTGAATTTAACGAAACCTCCTGCTGCTCCTCCGCCCGATGCGCAGCAGGAGGCTCTGCTGACTCAGCAGCTGCTCTCTGAACCGACATGCGGACGGCGGCCGAGATCGCCTCTATCAGATCCTCAGGATGGAGCTTGGACTTAGTTTCCAGATGTAGTTAAACCATATCTTTATAAGAGCGTAAAGCTGCCAGGTTAAAAGCTTCAATACGCAGGGTGACCCTGATCAGTTGGATGGATAAAAAAGCCTGACATCATGACGCGTTGTAACACATTACTGCGGTAGTCTTTTTTATTTATTTATTTTTTTAAGGATTTTTTCGGCACTAGTTTATTTGACAACGATCTGACTATAAGGGGGCAGAGAGAGCGGAGAGAGGCCTGGGCCCAGCGAATGGAGGATGGGAGTCGGACTCCTGATTACCGCGGTCTAAAGTCTCTGTATGCGGGGCGCCGCGCTAACCACCGCGCCGCGCAACGCCCCTATTGCGGTAGCCTATTCTGTAATTTACAGTTTGTAATTATTAAATTATTTACATTTTTATACAATTTGAGTTTTCTGACGAACTCACCTAGTCCACCTTCTTTCATTTTCTGGGAAAAATCTGTTTAGTCATGTAATTGCGACTAGTCGACTGGCCCAGAAAAAAGTCAGTGCAGAGAAAAGAATCGACTAGTCGACTAGTTGACTAGTCGACTAATTGGTGCAACCCCTAGAATCCACATCGTTCAGCCCAGCTGCACCAAACTCACTAGGATGCATCCTTATTCGTCCCCGAACAGGAATCCATAACAGTCGTTGATGGGCGTGGCCTAATTTCTCTACAGCGCCCCCTAGAATTTTTTAAATAATCAGCCCCAAGCCATGCTTTACCCTAGAATTATGAAACTTGGTACACATGTGTAAAATGTCTGGACCTACAAAAAAGTCTCTTGGAGCCATGGTGCAAACCCAACAGGAAGTCGGCCATTTTGGATCAAAATCCGCCATTTACTGTTTTTCATAGACGTCGCATCTGATCTATCTCCTCCTACAGCTTTCGAGATACAGACTTCAAACTCAGTCAGCAGAGAGTTGAGACATTAAAGGTCCAAAGTTATCACAGGAATTTTTGTATGTCAAAGCATGTGGGCGTGGCTAAGTCCCAAACTTTGACTATTCACCATGAAACATGAATGTGAAATAACTTCCAACTGCCAGGTCACAGCTGCATCAGACTTTCTATGTCTCATTATAGACCAGTCCTCATCACAGTTAGATGGTCGATTGATGACATCACCTTAGCCCCGCCCACTTCCGACAGGAAGTCACCTGTTTTTTCTACTGTATGTCTTACTTTTACTCTCTAATTCATATGGGTTTCATCCTTTGCAGACTGACATAAAATGACATGAAGATGAACTCTGTAAATGCCTACTGACCCGTGGGGGCGTGGCCAAATGGCTGTCCCTCGCCATATGGATCGTCCCAAACTTTGACTATTCGCCATAAATCATGAAAGTGAGATAACATGCACATACGAGGTCACAGCTGCATCAGACTTTCTATGTCTCATTATAGACCAGCCCTCATCAGTTAGATGGTCGATTGATTACATCACATTAGCCCCGCCCACTTCCGACAGGAAGTCACCTGTTTTTTCTACTGTATGTCTTGCTTTTACTCTCTAATTCATATGGGTTTCATGCTTTGCAGACTGACATAAAATGACATGAAGATGAACTCTGTCATATGCATACTGACCCGTGGGGGCGTGGCGAAATGACAGTCCCTCGCCATATGCATACGATCATCTCTTATTCACAGACACATTATCCGATTTACACCAGACTTTTTATGAGTGACACTTGTGAACCTCTAAGGAGCCCAATAGAGTTTAATTGCAATTTGACTCCACTGCGCCCCCTAGGTTAATCAACAGCTGTATCTCCTTGCCACATGGCCCAATCTGCTCCAGATTTTGGGTGCATCGCCAGGGAACGCTGCCGAAGACACCGAAGCGGATCGCATGGAGGACGGCGCGCGAGCGTCGGCGGTGGCCGGCGGGAGGCGGTGCTGGAACATCCGTGGTGGCTGTAGGCCTGAGCAGCGCTTGGCTGCGAGGGCTGCTTGAGGCTCCGCGGAGCTTTAATTTACTTCTTGTTACCTTATTAATACATTATTCATCTAATTACATCTTACAATGATACTTTAAAACAAAAAATGGTATTTTGACCAACAATTGATAAAACCTTCAGATAATTAATACCACACGGGCCCAAAAACTATTGGCTGAAAAGTGTTGACTGTGCTGATCTTCCCTGCTTGTTAGGCTTCAGCAAACACCTTTACCTGCCCTTCCACCAGCTACTGCTGACCTTAAAACCAAAGCCTCAGAGTGTGAAATTCAACACCAGTCCATCCCCGGCTCCCAAGGAGATAGCAATGGACCGGGCCTGGCTCGGCCAGAGAGAGCAGAGATAACTGTCTGTTGTGCACAGTGAGCTCAGTGATGCAGGGAGAACGGGGTAGAGATGGGTCAGTGGATGGCAGCAGGATCTGAAATCACTCCTATAAACTTCTCCATCTTTATTAAAAAGCTGAGGTGAAACAGAGCTGGCACAACTGCACCTTTTTGGATTGTTAGTATTCCACCATATATTTCCCCTCAGTCAACTTGTTATCACAAAGATGGAATTTTTACAGGTGAACTTTCTCTGTCAATCTGGTTCTTAACCAGCAACACATGCTGCAAGTTTTGAAGGCTGTGATGAAACTATCCTGGATGGGAGTTCAGCAACTGTTCTGACTCTGTGCATCCGTCACTATAACAACTGAGGTGTGTAGTGATAATTCACAAGACACAAACCAAAAGTCCATATACTTGCAAACTCCTTAATTTTCTAACTGTAATGAATGTTTTATGAAGAAGGAGAAATCTTTTTAGGAATTATTGTAAACTTTTATAACTTTTTGCCATTCAGTATTCTCAGGTTTTTCTATGAAACATGACTCAACAAGATTTGTTCAAAATCCCCCTAATAGAGTTGTTTATGGCTAAATTAGGGTTAGTGTGGGTTATGATGTCTTCAATGTTTTTAATGTTTTTATCTTTTCTTTTTATCTATTTATTAATTTCTTTTTATTTCTCTTTCTCACTGTTTCCGAAAGGTTAGACTCCTTGTCAAACGACGTTTTGACTAAAGTCCGAGAGATTAGAGTCCTTGTCAAACGGCGTTTTGACTAAAGTCCGAGAGATTAGAGTCCTTGTCAAACGGCGTTTTGACTAAAGTACGAGAGGTTAGAGTCCTTGTCAAACGGCGTTTTGACTAAAGTCCAAAGGGTTGGAGTCCCAGTTGACGGCATCTCAACTAAAGTTCTACAGCTTTTTATTTCTCTTTCTCACTGTTTACGTTTTAATGATGTTTTTTAAATCTCTTTCTCTTTCTCAGTGTTTATTACATGCTGTTTTTATTTTAATTATGTAAAGCCTTGCTGCTGAAATGTGCTATACAAATAAAATTTGATTGATTGATTAATCATGGATTTTTGTCATATAGCATATCTAAAATATTCTAAATAAAATGTAGCTTGGGAAGCTAACATACCAAGGCACAATGCTCACTGGCTGCTGCTGTTTCCTAAGCAGTAAATCCAGGAGTGTCATTTGTTCTCCTTGGCTCTAAACGGCTCCAACATCATAGCAATAAGGAAAACTGCAGATATTCTGCAGTTACTATTTATGAACTTATTCTGTGTATTATTGCATGTTAAGGTATATTTGGGGTTTGAACTGTTAAAATAAGCACTTGTATGTGTTTGTAGACAGAGTTTTAAGTAATCCAAGATGTTAGCTTTTTGTGGGTGGTACACAGCATAATTTGGAAGTGTTCCATCAACTACAGAGTTAAATTCAACACTTTGAAAGTGTCTATATTGGTCCACTCTGGATGGTGTAGAAGTTACACTTTTGAAAGTATTATTTGTGATAGAGTTGAATCAACACTCACAGTAGTTGAAATCAAATACACTTCAGTGTTAATCTACCCAACAACTAGTGTATTTTGTCAAAAGTTAACACTATGAAAGTGTTAATCTAACACAGAATGGTGTAAAGTATATATTAACATAGAAATTGAGTTTTAAGTACTACTGGCAGGGTGTGCTGTGGTGGCACAGGGGTTAAACACAACCCACATATGGAGGCTTTCAATGCGGCTGTCATGGGTTCACTTCCTGGTCTTCCCCTTCTCTGATTACCCACTTTTTTTGTCAATTTACTACCAAATAAAAGCCACTAGAGCAATTAAAACCTTTTTTCCCCAGAAACTATTGGCCATCAATAATCCCCAAATTCATTTTAAAAGACATTAGATGCTGCATTAGATGATATAAAAACACCAGCACCAGTTGCAGTATATAATCACTTTTATTTCAAAACATCAAACAGCACTGACAGCAATATACAACAAAGGTCATACATTCATGGTACTTTGCACTGAAGGTGAAGTGTGCTTTGAAAGTTCATTGGAAGCGACCACGGATGGTCTTGTGATCACTGATGATAAAGTGTCTTTGGTGCTGCTCTTGTTTTCGCCAAGACTTCCAGCCTGGAAGGAAAAACAGGAAATATAGCAGAAACATTAGAATAATAAATAAATATTTTAAAAAGAAGTCTGAACAAAACTAATCAGACTCACCTGTGTGTGTCACGTCATATTCATTCAAATTACTCTGCCCACCTGGTTTAGAAGATAAAGCATAAAAAAGTCAGAAATAATTACTAAAGAAATTAGTCAGCTTATAGAAAATGTTTTGGACAGCATTAAAAGTCGTGCCAACCTGACAGAAGAAATGTGTTGAAGTCATCATAACAGGCTTCAGTCACCAACATGACACACTGACAAAGAAAAAACATTCTGGCAGTTTTTAGATGTGCCACAGGTACAAAATACCAAAGTCAAATGACTTAATTGCCTCCTCATTGTGTAGATATGTTCTCCAGAGTCCTGCTAATCACCTAATAATTGTATTCAGGTGTGGTGCAGCAGCAGCACATCTAAATGTTGCAGGTATGTGGCCCTCCAGGACTGGAGTTTGACTCCTGTGGCATAGATCAAGCCGATGGTCCAGCGCAGCCACTCCCCCATTTTGCAGTCTACAGCCAAAAACTTAAAGAAAACGACCCCGCAGCTAAATAATGTTAACTCAAATGGCCTCCAGATTTTCCTGACAGTTTAAATGTTTGGTTAAGATAATAAACAGTCGTATATACCGTGATATCCAAACAAATAAATGTACGTTAAGCGAACTATGTATATGAATCGATACTCTTGTGTAAACGGAAACTTAATGCCTCCATAAAAAAGAGTCAAAAACATGATCATTTTGACATGGAGCTTACCTTGTTATAATAAGCTCCAGACAAGACGCCATACTGCTGCCTCCGCCCCTCAGGCAAACGTGACGCAGCAGCGGAACAAGACGGCGTGGGACGGGGGGCCGGGCTAATGACGGGGCCCAAATAATAAAGCTCATGATAATTTAACTTTACAACATGGACATGCCCACAACAGCGAAGCTAACAAGTTTCATCACCAGAGAGAGCGACTATGTCATTTTGAAATCCATCTGACATGAAGTTCAACAAACCAAGAGAAGAACAGAAACATCAGGCTACTGGTGCCTCCCATGCAGTCCCCTTCTATGTCCAAGCCAGGGGCCTGCTGCAACACCCACCCTATGTGTAGCTCCTTCCCTGAAGTGATGTCACAAATATGTTACAATTGTGGGAGGAACTGTCTGATATTGATTTCTAAATCAACACCAGACTGAGTGTTGAGTTAGACTGTTGGAGTTAATTTAGAATTCAACACTGGACTGGTTTGCTTTTTGTTTAACTCTTTGGAACTCTTTAGTGAGTTTTAGGGAAACTAACACTCACTAACACTCATGTTGTTGAATTAACACTGTATTTTTAACATAAAACACTTGCACTGGAAATCTGACACTTCTGACTTTGCTGTGTAGCTTTAAGTGGCATTAGTACCTGAAAATGACTCTGGCCCTGCAGCGACTTCCAGAGTCACACAACAAATTAAAGCTGTCATAAAGATTTCACAGAGAAGTTTGGAGGATTGTATTCTTTATCCAGCCAGGCTGAGTCTAAATCAGCAAAAAAAAAACTCAGAAGTGATCACCCCAACCTAACATGGAGAAAACAATTAACCTAAAATCCTGTTTTTGGACTGCAGCTGAAGTTTTCACTTATTTTCTTAGTAGTTGGTAGAATTGCCTTTTAAACTATAGGATTTGGGTCAAATGTTTCAAGCTTTCTTCCTCAAGCCACTAGAAATACCTTGTTTGGAATTATGGGCTTATTCATCAAGCTTCACTGCCTGTCACTGGCCAAACCACACTGAAACAGAGCTTGTTGCAGTGCTGTCTGCATTTGATAGATTATGCATTTTTCCAACAGCCAGAAAGTATTTTAGCTTAGGATAAAAAAGTGTTTTCTGTCTTTTGCTGAATCTTTCATTAGATGGATCCTGTTCTGGTTTCCCTATAATTTGCAGTAAATGTCACAAACATTTCCATCCAAATCTAAGAGCTTGTGAAAAGTTAAGTGAATTTTAAACAGAAGCTTCCTGTGAACTGCAGGTTAATCAGCTTTCTTTTTGTCCCATTCAAGCTGAAAAGGTCAGGCAGTAATCTAGGAGAATTAACTCAGCTTTACAGAAATATCTTTCTTTGCGATATTTTTCTTCATCACTTAAATGTCACATTTCAAAGATTTGTTTTATTTACATTCTAATTAAATGCCAAACCACAAATCCTATTATTGGATTTAGAAAAGTGGGTAACATGTTATTTGAAGGGGTGTGCATGAAACTGACACTGTCATAAACATAGCAACACCTTTTATGAATATAAAGGAGACTTCATCAATATTTATGACTGATAAAATGAAGTATTATTTGGTAAATATATGACTTTAGTTTAGCCAGTGTTGTAGTCAAGACCACCTAACCCAAGACCAGAGTGCATCGAGTCCGAGTTAAGACTAAGACAGGCGCCTCATGCTACATGATGCAATAAAATGCGAAATATGATCAAAATTGCTTCTCAAATTGATCTGAAACATCTACATTCCCATAAAAGCACCCAGATATTAAATGCTTAGAGCCGAAGTAAATTAAAATGATCGATTCAAACTCTTCTTTGTTCTGCTTTGCTTCCATCTCTGTGCCACAATCTGTAGAGGTCTTCACCCCTAACAAGATAACGCCCTGGGTGGTAGCTCATATGGCCCATGTGAGAAACCACCCGTCTGCTTCATTAAACATAATGCATTAAGGGTAAACGGTCAACTATGAACACTGACCAAAGAGCAACAAGCAAAAAGTAACTAGGCACAAGGAGAACTGTTACTGTCGTTACTCTGTCTCCCACTCCATGAAACCAGGTGACGAAAATAATCAAAGAACAATGCACATGTGCTACGTTCTTGTATTTTATTTATTCGATGATTAAATAAATATATAAAATTGAATAATAATAGCTACGGCAGCATGCGCAGAGCATTGCAAAAACAAAGAACGGTTCTCAGTCCTGTCGTTCTTAGTAGAGCATAGCAGAATCGTATGAGAGGCCCCAGGGGCCAAAACTTACAAACTCTCTTGCACGTACTATCAAACTCTCTGACAGAGTTTGATTGCAAGGAAGTTAACTTAAAATTTCAGTTTCTGATTGGACCCCAGGCAGGCTTTTCAAAATAAAAGTGGACCTCCGGTTTATGTTTGATTCATGTTTCTCTCCTGCGGCTTTAAAAATGTAAAACTTTGTGTTATTTGATTTGCTAAAGTAAATCATGTATCTGAAAATAAATTAAAACATATTATGTGGGCAAAAAATTGTGTAACCCACATATGTGCAACCTCAATCAAAATTGCTGACATGCAAAAAAAATCTTTCAGATTACATAAACAATACCTTCAGGATGACACAGGGACAGCTATAAGACCAATTTTAACTGAGGTTGCACATATGTGCTTTACAGGATTTTTTGCCCACACTATTTTTTTTCAGATACATAATGTCGTTTTGCAAATTAAAACCCTCTATGGCATGGCGTTGCCCTCAGGCAACAAACCACATTTCTGTAGCTCACGTTGCTCCTTTATTTTATTTTTGGGGGGGAATGATTTAAAATACCTCCAGACATATTTTTGTCCAAATAAAATAGGTGTTGAGGTTCATGTGACCTTTTACTTAGAGGAGGAACAGTCCTTTTTATGACGCAGAGGTGCATGCTACACCTTGCCTCCTACTTGTAAGTTATACATCACTTTTCTTCATGTTTAAATTTGGGTCACTCTAACTAAAAATATTTTAATATCTGTGAGTATGTAAAGAAGCATTATAGATCATTTCAAGACATTTTTTTTTATAATTTATATGCTAAAACTGTGTTTTTTTGTTTGTTGCCTCAGGGCAACATTGCGCAGTTAGGGCCCTTTTGCTCATACAATATTATTCTAATGCAATGATATGCAATTGATTACAAAATAATTATCACGGCCATTTTTTTAACTTTATTATTGACTAACAGCAACAGGAGATCGATGCAAGATCGTTTCATGGACAAAATGTGCATGGTTCATAAGCTGGGGTCATTCCCAATGAAAACATGAGGATCCACTGTACAACCATTATTTCATTGTTTGTTTATCCTCAAAACTGACTTCAGTCCCAAAGGGTGAAGAGCTGGTCATCAATGAACAAATGGCCCCATTCCAAGGCAGGCTAAGACTGAAGCAATACCTGCTAAACTAAATATACGGGTCTGCAGGGTACTTCATATGGCTGGTGCAGATGGTGTTCCTTACAACTTGAGAATCTACACAGGGCGAGCCGTACCACCACCAAATCGACCGTATATAGGAGCTGGTGGAAATGTTGTCCTTTGCTTGGCTCAAATTATACCAAACAAATCAGAACTACAAACTCTTAAAAAAAAGAACCTGCAGCCCTAAGTCCTGTCACTGATGTGAATCTGGTCGCTACAACCCATACATAATCAGATAAACCGATGGTGATTCCCAGGTACGCCAATTGTCAAGTGCCAAAAATGTGATACACACTTTTTTAACATCAGCAAGCAATTCCTTCCTGATGTTTAACATATCATAGGGAAAAGGTGTTACGATCCGTGTTTCTGTGTTTATTTTTGAGTTTTTCGGTGTAGTCCCGTTCCCTGTGAGTCTGTCTCTGCGTCTTCCCCGTTGATTGTTTCCCAGGTGTGTCTCATTCCCTTAATTACCCCATGTGTATTTAAACCCACCTGTTGTCTGTGTTCCTCGTCGGGTCCTTGTCTTTGTTTGTTAAGGGTATGCTGCTGCGTCAGTCTGTACTCTCCAGTGGAACTGCCAAGTCCTGGTTTGTGCTTGCTCTCGTTTTGTCCTTATTGTCAGTTGCTACCGGCATTTAGCTGTGTGCTTGTTTCCTGCCGTGCTGCCTGTCCTGAACTGCTTGTGAGCATTATCGTTATTAAAATCATCATCATCACCATAATCTGGGTCTCAGCGTCTCTCCTCACCTCATCCACTACACCGACCGTGACAAAAAGACTGATTTCAACATCCTGAGTGATTCTAACTCTGCCAAACATACACATGTACAAACGTACAAATGCTCGTTTTAGTAATTTGCGCAAATGTACAATTGATAAATGAAAGTTAGTTGTTTATTTTATATTTGGTGAGTTGGAATCATGTCTGATTTATTTTTGTCAAAAAAAGGTTTTTTATGAATATAGTTTTGTTTGATTTGTATTTAATTTCTCATAATCACTGTAGAAAACTTGGCGTTTTACTGTAGACCCCTTGTAGCTCAATGTTGCCCTGAGGCAACAAACCCAAATCTGGTTCCGGGAGGTGTCAGGGTCCAATTTTATTATATGTAATTAGGGACCAACAAGCTCCCAAAGAATGCAGGAAAATATTTTCCCCCCCAAAAATAAAAAAGTTATGCCATAGAGGGTTAATTAACACAAAGCTTTAGCCTGTTATAGCCGCCAGAGAGAAACTTGATGTGTGAATCAAACATAAACTGGAGATGTGCTTTTATTTTGAAAAGAGAGCGCCATAACTTGTGCTGTCGCGCGCACATTAAAATCGAGTGCAGGCTTTACTGCTATTTCCGAAGAGACGGCTAGCTTTATCCCACTGATAGATGGGGTTTCCGATGCTGGCTGTCGGCTCCTAAACACTTCTAATAATGCTGACATTACTTTTGGAGCGCTAACGATGTCATTTAAAATATTAGTTGCCTCTGTGAGTCGCTGCCGCTCAGCTATTTTTCTGTCCGTGAAAACCCGCCTACTCCTGCCTGGGGTCCAATCAGAAACTGAAATTTTAAGTTAACTTCCGTTGCAATCAAAGTCTGTCAGAGAGTTTGATAGTACGTGTAAGAAAGTTTGACTGTGAATGTAAGAGAGTTTGACTGTGAGTGTAAGAGAGTTTGTAAGTTTTGGCCCATGGGGCCTCTCATAGAATCGGATCATTCATGACCGTCCCATCACTATATTGCAGACTTTGGTCACAGAGTCATCGCACATGCGCGAGACATCAGTCAATACCTTCGCACAATAAGCGCAGAAAGTGACAGCATTTATCATCCTAAATGCAACATATTTGTCACTACTCAGCTAGCTTTGCTAACATCACTTCACAGAGCTTACCGTTCATTGTATGCCACATATGGAACCCCATACAAGGGCGAGGTAAAGGGGAGGCGATGCGTTACAGGGTAACAGAAACACGTAATTACTAAGTCACGTTATTCCATCCAGTGAAAAGAAGGATTCTGACAAATAAGCTGGACAATATGCTGACAATTTAGTGACATTTTTACAGTTGTGGTTTTGGCCGACACAAAATCGAGACTGGTCTTGAATATTACAACTCTAAAAGATGCTTTAAGTAGTAGTTGGCAACATGAGAAACGAGAGAATCCAATGAAAGCTGACTGAAGTTTGTGTTTCCTACAGGTGGATCAGGGAACCGGCCAACCCGAACCCAGCAGAGGCAACCCATCACAGAGGGGATGGAAACACAAAGCAGGAGTGAGTCCAAACTACATGTTGATATCTTTAAGTAAAGTTCTGCTTTTAGTGGAGAATTGACTCTTTTTGGCTCCAGTCACTCTCTTGTAGCATGTGTGTCTTTTAGCATCTCTTAGCAGAAAATCATCACAAAATGTACCGTTAAAGTTCTTTAAGGGGAAAGAAATAGATTCATTTGAATTTGGATAATCCGTGAATGATTTCAGACTATTTTTAGGTTACATTCTAACCTCCATACTTAATACAAAAATTAAAAATACAAGCTGTGGGAACAATGACTTACTTTGGAACATATAGTAGATGTGGAACATTCCAGATTTCATTGGGGCTAATGCACTGGTTATTAGCCCCAAGTCCATTCTACCGTAGATAACACTCAAGATAGTTCTAACTGGTGGTAACATGCTACCATATTTTCACCTGACATAATGTGAATTTTGAGGTTTGGAGACAGAAGGAAGATGTTTAATCTGACAGATAATCCAGCTCAACCCAGTACAACAGACTGAGACAGTCAGAGAAATGTAAGTGAATTATGATTGCATTCAGTGTAAGAGTGATAGTGCAATTATTCTCCTCTGTGGTGTGGCTGAGCCAACAGCTTATTTGGCTCAACACTAACACATGCAGCCTCCTTACACTGTTTTTTTTGTGCTGGGTAGTAATAATCCCATCCCTGTTGGAGGAACATGTGGATTATGGCTGACAGTGGTAGAGCTCAAGGTTATTGAAGGGCTTATTGCAGCAATTTGTACAGGTTTCACTCATTGTGAGGTAATCCATCATATTGTTAAACATGGTTTGACAATATTATCATATCGCTTTTCAGGCTGAACTACCAGCTGTTTATTTAAGAGGAGTAACTTCCCCTTCCCCTCTTGTTGCTTAGGGCTTTGCCCTTTTTGTTGTTCAGTTCCATCCAGCCCTTCTGTCTTTATCATTGTCTTTGCATGCTGTCCATTTTGCTGCTAAAACCCAAACTTTGTCCTGTTTAGTCAGTGTCTCCACTTCTGTAATTTAATGTTCTTATTGAATTACATGAAGCTGAGCTGGTAATGAGTTTTGGTCAGAAACTGGTCTGAGTCCCATCTGATCAGTATTTTTGTCAAGTTGAAGCTTGAATTAAACTGAATGATTCTACTAAAATTTAGATTGGTAATTATTTGCTATGACAATTTTAATATTGTGCAATGTGAAATTGTTTAATGTGAAAGGTTTTTATACAGTTAGAATTTGAACTCTGATCCCCTATGACTCCATCCAGTGGCTTGTCGACTGCTGAATTGATCTGTTTTGCTGACGTGACGAGGACTTCCAGAACACAGAGGTTTCTTCTGCTGAGAAGCAGAAAAAAAACTATATATATATCCATGATGTGGGGTCAGGGGAGGCTTTGCCCTCCCCTGACATGATGGCATTATTTTTCCATGCCATCATGGAAAAATAATGATAATAAAACCATTTATATTGTTGTTTTCACCCAGCAGTTTTTACTACAAAGTATCTATTTTTTTTACTTAGCTTAACCAATTCTGATTATTTTTTTCTTCAAAATCGCTGGATTTTTGCATTTTCCCATTCAAATGCTCAGAAGCGAAGCCGGTGAGGCAGCAGCGAGCTGAGCCTCACCTGGGACTGATCAACCTCTCGCCAACTGCACTGGCTGCCACTCTATGGGAGCATGTTCGTCCTGTCTGTACGCCGGTAATAAAATGGCTAAAAAACTAAAAAACATTTAATATATGGACTGATTTTCCATAATTTCGCTTATGTATATAATGTACAGTGTTTTTTTTTGTCACCAACTGTGCTTGTATCGTATTTTGTGTGCGGAGGAGCGATCAGAAACGGCAGAGAACAGACTCGAGGTGAGGCAGGCAGTTCTCTTGCATCATGGCAGGGGGCGCTCATGATCCCAGATATTGTGACTCCACAACTGCAGAGTAAGACACAGTGAGCTAGCCATGGAGCTAGCCATACAGTAAATAAGTAAAGTACAGCGATATATTTGTTTTCTCCTCTCTTCCGATGTCAACATGAAAGTCTACATTTCTACACTTTAACAGTTTTCTAAAGTGGATTTTCATTTGAAGCAGGAGATAATAACTAAGGAAGACCAACACCGGAGCTGAAAGTTTTGCTTCGAGAGTTTGACGATTCTCAAACGGAGTAGAAAAGACATGCCGGTGTAATATTTTTGTGCAGAATTAGCGGTGCATGCATTTCATTGATACGTAAAGGTAAGACAGCAATGAGACGTTTTTGTTTTTTTTAATGAAATGTGCGTTTTGTGGGTTACAGTTTATGTCTAAATAATTCAGTAAAGTAGAAGCGGTAGCTAATCTACCACAGCAATTATTTATTAATTAAACATTAAGCCTAAAACAACAGACTAAATCAGGGCTCCCCAAACTACGGCCCGCCTTCTCATTTGGTCCGGTCCCCTGAACAATACCAGAGAGCGTTCAGTGTTTTTTTTTCATATATATGTGGATTTTTTCTTCAACCACCAGGGGAGCTCTTGAGCACATATGAAACTTACTTTCCCTCAATGGAATATATACTAGTCAGTACCAGTCACCGTTTCGCTCACGGTTTTTCCATTTACATTCTGGGTAAAAATCTATCTACAAACGCGAATATGTCGTCGGCAGTAATCCAGCCCCCCCGGTCCACAGTTTCACTCCACCCCCTCCCCCGGTCAACAAAAGTTTTCTAAGGTTTCTTTCTCGAAAAACTAAGACCGGTCCCCGACCAGAAAAGGGAACAGTTATGTGGCCCTCGCAAGAAAAAGTTTGGGGACCCCTGGACTAAATGTTCTGTTCTGTGTGCAAAATTCTTGAATGTTTTTTGGTGTTAAATCCTAAAACATGAAGTGGCATTGTTGTCAGTTGCTATGGCAACGAGTCTGCGTAGCTTGGCGAATACAGATCACTTTGCTGTGGATCATAGCACGAAATCAATACCTACATTTCTAAATTTCACTGAGTTAATGTGGCTATGGATGACATGTAAATGATTAGTCTTTTTTTCCGTCCAGCGTTGTATGCCTGCGCGAAATTTGCGTACGTCCAATAACATGTGTGGTGTCTAAGTCATAAGTCAGTGCCTCACCAGCAATGAACCTCACCGCATGTTTAGCATATATATATATATATATATATATATGCTAAATAATTTCATTCCAAACAAAACTTGGAATTTATCCAGGAGGATTTATAACGTTTAAATGTTGCAGAGTTCATATATTTTGTTTTATGTTTTTTTGCTCCTTATCCTGATTTTTCTCTCACAAGCACCAAAAGCAGTAACCTATCAAGCTTTTGCTAGAGGATGTTATAAATGGGAATTTATGTAGAATTCCAAGGACTTTGTTAACAGGATCTGGTGATATGTGTTCCTAAATGCCATGAAATGACTTGAGAAAGAAGAAACAATTCAGTTGGAATTTGAGCTTTAATTTTCACATGAACTTTCCAGTTTTAGGTACAAATGAGATAGAGGCAGCTTTATTTTTGTTTTAAAGAATAACTCTTGCTGGTTGTAAGTTTTAGCAGTCATGAATGATGAAAATTCATGAATGATGAAAATACTGTTACGCTTCAGTTGTAAATTTATTCTAAATATGTAGTCAGAGTTTCATGTTTCATAAAAACTTCTATCAATATTTGACACTGTTAATACACTAACTATGAGTGAGAACTTGAGATCCGGTTGGAGAACACATATCACTGAGCTCAGTTGCAAAGAGATTATAAAGGACTCTAAATTTTACATTTACAAGATCCTGCAACGAAGGCATTGTAAGTTACTCTTTATGGGCACCGCAGGTTCATGCAGCACAGATGTTAAGGAAAATCACAACTTGGACAATCTCTTCTCAAAAGAAGGGGTTGCATCTGTTGCTGTTCAGCTCCTCAGTGGAAGGACGGGCAGAGCTAGGAAACGTCCCTTAGCGGAGGGTAACAACGGCCGCACACCTTGCAAGTACTGGCCGAAAAGGCGTAAAAAGGTCTCAGGACCCATTGTGCCCAAGAATGCCCTCATGCAGCTGAATGAGATAAAGCCCGGACTTCAATACAAGCTGCTTTCTCAGTCTGGCCCAGTCCATGCGCCTGTGTTTGTGATGACTGTGGAGGTTAATGGGCAGGTATTTGATGGCTCAGGTCCCACAAAAAAGAAAGCCAAGCTAGGCGCTGCGGAGAAGGCCCTGCGATCCTTTGTCCAGTTCCCTAACGCGTCTGAAGCACACATGGCCATGGGTCGGACTCTGGCTGTTCACACAGACTTCACCTCAGACCAGGGGGACTTTCCTGATGAGCTCTTCAATGCCTTTGAGACATCCAGAGCTCTAGGCGACCCATTATACTTGGCCCCCAACAGCAGGAGATCTTTCACAACTCTGGGAATAGAAAACCCATTGCTCCCTCCCCCTACCTCAGACATTGTTCAGTCTCCCCTGTCCCCTAATCCATTTTCCTTCACTTCCTTGACAAGTGGCAAGAACCCTGTAATGATTCTTAATGAGATGAGGCCAGGACTCAAATATAATACTGTGTCTGAGAGCGGGGAGAGCCATGCCAAAAACTTTGTCATGTCAGTGACAGTGGACGCTCAGAACTTCCAGGGTTCTGGGCGGAACAAGAGGCTGGCCAAAGCTCGAGCTGCCCAGGCTGCCCTGTCTGCACTCTTTCATATTGAGCCTGACCAGGTATCGTCCCGGCAACCCATACCCAAAGAGGGATTGCAGCTTCATCAACCACAGGTGAGCAGGATTTTATTGTCTGTTTACCTGTACCTTACAATAAACTAGGGATGAAACAATTTATCATATTGAATCAATTATTTAAATAATCGTCAACTAACTTAGTAATCGATTAATTGTTAAAATACTTTGCAAGAACAACTAGTCAGGGCTGTAATTTAACTAAAAGTGTTTGTCTAATATAGCATAAAAGTGGTTTCAATGAGAAATCTGCAGAATTGGACATTTTATTTTACCAGAATAGTCAACAGAATAATTGATTGAATAATCAATTACTAAAATAATTAGTTACTACAAACTGACTTTCACTTATAGCTCTGTGCTGTTTACATCAGTACCATCAGCTGTTAGGTGTCTTGTTTCTGATCACATATGTGATTTAAATAAGTAGAATTAAAGTAAGAAAACTTTATTTATGTAGCATCCTTAATCATCATTGACATTTATCAATTAAGAAAATCTAGTTACCTATTGTAAACAACTTAATAACACTTTGTAAACATGTATGTTTTAATTAATTCTTTGTTTTATAAAAATGTAAAATAGCTATGATTGTTTTTCTTTAATTTGTTAATAAAGTTAATATTTCAATTATGATTTCAATATTTCCCTTGATTCAGCCAAACTCTGATTTGCCAAAAACAAATTTAACTGAAACTGATTTCTCTTTAAGAACTTTTTTTCTAGTCTTTCTGCAGTTATTCATTGCTAACATATGCTATTCATCCTTATAAGCACTTTCCTTCAGTTTTACATGATTCATACACATTGTGGAAAACTATAGAACTTTATTTCAGTAATTTCCAGGAGATGAACATTGAAAAAAAATACACTTAAAAATATTTGCATTTGAGAACTGAAAAGTCCTGCCTTTACTTGCTGGTTTTCTGTCAGGTTTCACTTAAACTCCACCTGGTGTAGAAACGTCCATGGATTTTTATGTAATTGAAGGAAAACTGGAAATTGAGTATGGGAAAGTATGGAATTACTCATTTCTATTGAGAAAGAACCATAAAGAGATACATTGAACTGATAATAGTTTTATTCTAAAAAGGTTTTTGTTGTGGCCAGTTTGACAAAATATGATTAAAGGTGACTTCAGGAGAGACAAGTTCAATTCACTGAGAGTCTATTTACACATAAACTGATCCATAGCTGTAATCCCTGCACACTGATAACAGAGTTGTTATCTTAATTAGTATCAGCACCACGGCTGAGTGCTATTCAAACTCTGTTCTTCATCAAGCTGCCTCAGATCGTCAGCGAGTGCAGCAGCTCTCAGAGCGCTTCGAGTGGAGAACCTGAGGGGTTCTTTGCTCTCTGCCTGTCATTTACACCAGCAAAAAAAAGTGCAGATGAACTTTCATAGCTTTTTACCTCTTTTTAGTGTGTTGTCTATTGCTATTTCAAAATGGACATTACTTATAATGAGATGCAGGTGCTTAGCAGGAGTCTTTCTTTCAGACTGTTTCTGGAAGCTTTGTGTCTTATTGTTTTGCTTGCTTTAGGTCCTGGCTGACGCCGTCTCTCGTTTGGTTGTCGAAAAGTTCAGTGAACTAACTGATAACTTCACATCTCCACATGCTCGAAGGAAAGTCTTGGCAGGTGTTGTCATGACAGCAGGTATTTTCTAATTTTCTTTTTTTTCCACAGAGTTATACAGTTAACCCATTTTGGAGGACTTTTGATTAAATTTGTGTTCCTTTTTGAGCATGATATGTTAACTGAAACAAAAAAATCTGTATTTTCTCTTCTTTTTTATGCACTTCTTGTTACTGTGCACTATTTTATTTTTATATTTGTATCATGTTCGAATAAAATTTCATTTCATTTCAAATTTCATTTCATTTCATTTCAAAGTACTCTGTCCTTTACTAGGCGCTCTGTCAAGAATAAAGAAAATGTAAAAAATAAATGTGGAGAACTTATGTACGTTGTTATCTGAGATTTGGATTTTCCCCACCCAGGTTCAGATGTAAAGGAGGCACAGGTTGTCTGTGTATCCACAGGGACAAAGTGCATCAATGGTGAATACATGAGCGACAGAGGACTAGCCCTGAATGACTGCCATGCTGAAATTATAGCTCGGCGCTCTCTCATCAGGTTCCTGTACTCCCAACTGGAACACTTTCTCAGGTGATTTTTGCTGAGTTGAAGAAAAAGAAAAAAAAAAATTATGACCAATACTCCCACTCAGGGGCGCCGCCTGGAATCTTGGGCCCCCTGACAAAACATTTGATTGGGCCCCCCATGTGGATCTGCTGTTACAATTTTTTGAGTCTATTTGACCCTTAAAAAGCGTCACAATTTTAAAGGCTTGCAACTTGCTTTCTTTGGTTCAGTACTGATACTGATACTAACTGATATTTACTGCTCATGAATTTTACATCCAACAGTCCACATATGGAAGTAGGTTGCTTAAATTTTTTGTTAGTTTTAGATTCTGTTAGTTTTAGATACTGAAATGTCTCTCCCCACGAGCAAGAGTCACAATGTGCAAAATACACATAAAGCAATCCAGACTTCTCAAAACAATGCTATGTAGTTGCATTTTATTCAAGCTGCAGTACATAATTTTAATAAAAAAATATGTTACTCCATATTTGATAAAGCTGTCACCATGTCATGACATTTTGCTCTAAGACAGATACTCTGTGAAAAAAATCAATCTCCTCCATCTCCTCCCTGAACTACTATCTCTAGCTAAAGTAATGCAACGTTCCTCCCAAAACAACCAATCAGAACCAGGAGGAGGGTCTTATTGCTATCAGTCAACTTCATTCACTCACTGCTAAATGTGCTAATGGTGGAGAAACAAAATGTCATTCCAGGAAAACAGTTTATCTGCACTCAGTGGTAGCTATGCTAACTAAACTGAGCATTCACAACAGGCTCTGCTAGCTGCAGCACAGCACAGAGCGAGGGGAGGAAGGATGAGCAGCACCACATGAGATGGTGATTGGCAGCACTAAAACTCTCCTGCCTCTGACTGGTTGTTTCTAGCACTGGGAGAAGTCAGAGGAAATAGATTGTTCACAGATTACCTCTCATACTATACTGTCACAACATAATGACAGTTTTAACAAATGTGGGAAAATAAATTATAAAAGTTACTGCAGCTTTAATTTCAGTTAGGAGAGGACGGGTCAGGAGGTATGTAGGTTAGAGCTGCTGCTGGCTGACTCATCTGTTAGGTGGTGAAAGGTACAAGGGACAAGTTAAATATATGAACATATTGGTCATTTTTTCTCCTTAATTCATTAAATGCTAGTGAAATGGAGGCAAACAGTAGTCTGTAGCTAAGCTAACTATGCTAAATGGTTAATAATCTCATACAGTCTATCCACCTCTCGGAGAAAAACTGAGCTATAAATTGGCACTCTTGTCTTTCTCTCTCTCCCTCTCTCTACTTTTTTCATTTTTGAAAACCTAATTTTATAATTTTTCTTAGCAGCATAGTAGCTGCCACAGTCATAGGCGTAGGAAGTGGGGGAGACGGGGAGGACGTATCCCCCCAAATATTCCCAATATTGGAGAGAGTCGCATTCGCCCCCCAATAATTTCACCGCTGTTGCGAAGAATTTTAAAATCTTCCACTCGCGTGCCTTTATTTTGAAGGCGCACAACAGCGCATTCAGCAGAGCGCTTCCTCCCCCTCCCTCCTCTGAACCGTAAGCAGACGGAGTCAGAAACTCCGTTTGGATACGGAGGTAAACGATCTGTTAGGAATGTTGCCATGAATATCGCTCGTTTATAACATCTTGTTGTCAGTTTACTTTCATATATAGAACTAAATCTTTTTGGTTTAGCCGTTTTAATTCTGGGATTGTCACGTGCAAAATTTTACTGTTAACTGTTTAAAAGTTAGCTAGTCTAGTCACAATGATTTAGAATGAGACCGAAACAGCAACATGAGCCTTTTTATTATTTAAAGTGAGCAACACCTGATCATACTCGACCACTTAACATGTATTTATACATTTTATTATATTTTATTATATTATATAATTTAGATATTTAAGAGAACAGCAGTGCTAGAATGATGTTGAAGAAAGGTGAAGAAGCTCTGGTGAGGTCTTCATTTAGTTTATTGAAATATGTATTAACTGTTTTTAATTTTTAAATAAACTAAACTATTTTATTATGAGAGGAGCAGGTCAGGGAAGACAGGAGAGCCAGTTGGTGTTTCAGAGGGTGAAGATATAAAATTATATTAATTAATTATATTAAAAATCATATTAATTACAGGAGACAATAAGAAAAGTGCTTGAAGAGAGGTTTAAAAATAAATTAGTGAAAAGTTTTGTTACACAGTAAATACAGTTGAGATGTATAAAAATGTATACATCTGAAAATTAAGTTGGGTAAATTCTCATTCTGTATGATAAAAAGACTTTTTATATTTAGTTCACATTCTGACACTGTACATCACTGTAGTGTCTGTTGTAAATCCATGAATCCATGCAGGAACATCAGGCTGCAGAGAGTCAGAGGGAGGCAGAGACAGAAACACATATCCGTAGATATTTTAGTTAAATGTTTGCAGCTGAAAATGACAGGAGAAAAAAAACATTTAGTCTTTTTACCTCAGTGTTTTTTATGGCTCTTTGGTAAGTTACTGGATGCAGGGCTGGAAAGTGAGACTGAGTTAACAGTGAGGAGCTTAAGTGTCAGATGTGAAAAGTATCAGATCAAACTGTTGCACATAAGTGCAACAGTTTGATCTGATACAGTAGGGAGATGTTCAAGAAGAACAAAACTTGTTTTTTAGATTTAATTTTTGTTGGTCAAATTGCTGTATTGAGTTTAAAACTGCCGAGTCCTATTTTATGAGCTGTTTTCTACTTTGGTTTTAGGAAGAGGTAGAACCAGTTCAATTGCAAGTCAATTTATATCAAAGCATTTTGACCAATAAATTGTATCAGAATCTGTTAGCCTGTGTGTGCTACCAGAGTATTTAGCTTGCTAGTTGTGAGGCAAATGCTAAAGTGAGTGTTCATCCTGGAATGACAGTCATTATACTGCATAACTTTAATCTGACTATTGGATTGTAAATAGTAACGTGTTAGAATACTTGTTACTGAAACAAGGGTCAGATTAGAGTAACGCGTTACTGATGTGTTGATGGCATAATAGTTTATGATATTTCTGCTCAAGCTATTTACTGATCTGTCAGGTTTCCGATATGCGTCCCCCTAATGACAGACTCGTTCCTACACCCTTGGCCACAGTCGTTCTTATCTTCTACTGACTGCTGCAGAAGGTGAAGCGTCAAGCGCACCAAGCAGGAACAAACCATTTAACGAAGATCCAGGGGGGTTCAGGGCAAATATGGATGTGTTTTTTGGTCTCGGAGTGGGAACATTAAAGTTTTACTGCTAAAAACAATCTTCAAAACACAATATGATTAATTTTGTAACTAACAGGTCCCCAATTATTATTATTTTTTATTTCTATGAATAAAAAATAAATAAATAAATTGTGGAGGGCCCCCTATTGGTCAGGGCCCCTAGAATTGTCATCACATTCCCCCCCTACACCGCGGCCCTGCTCCCACTTTTTCTTATTAATAGAAAAGAACTGTGATCTTTGCCTTGCGTGTTGACTCAGTTTCATAAGCCTGATTGATACCAGTTTGAAACTAAACTTCCTGTCTGTTTTATGAATTTGAATCTTTAGTCCTAAGGAAGAAGATCATCACAAATCTATCTTCACCTGCTGTGACAACAAACAAGGTTTCAGACTGAATGAAAATGTCCAGTTCCACCTGTACATCAGCACCTCCCCCTGCGGCGACGCCCGCATCTTTTCACCTCACGAAGCTGCTGTAGAAGGCGAGGACGGGTTCTTCAGCTGCCTTTAGCAAAAGGTTTTCTCGTCATTCCTCAGAGGTTGTTGCTCCATTTTCCTTGTTTCTCTCTTTGAATCTCTCAGATCAGAGCGACAGACACCCTAACAGGAAGGCCCGCGGGCAGCTCCGGACTAAGATTGAGTCTGGTGAAGGAACCATCCCAGTGCGCTCTGGTAGCACCATTCAGACATGGGACGGGGTTCTTCAGGGTGAGAGGCTGCTCACCATGTCCTGCAGCGACAAGATTGCCAGGTCTGTCTTCTGGCCCCCACACACAGACAACTGACTAACTCACTTTTGTTGTAAAGCTTTTTGACACCTTGGGATTCATCAGACTCTGTACCTAGATGTCAGTACTTTCTGTGTTGTCTTTTTAATTATCCACTTTTGATCAAATTCTGACATAATATGCCTTATGAAAGTATACCTATAAAACTTTCTTACCCAAAATGATTGGCCTCTAACCTTTGTAGACCATCCCTACATGCATGCATCATGTAGGGATGATGAATTAATCATTCTTACTCTGAAATGATGACATAACATCAGACTTAAATAGTTCTTTTCAGGACACTAAAAGATGCTTCACATGATTATGCTATATCACACAGTTAGCCCTTATGAACACCAACAGGTAAGGCAGGTGAAATGTCTTATCCACGAGGTTGAAGAGCGAACTCATACCACCGTCGTCTTTGTGTCTCTAGATTTGTAGATGTCAGGATCCAACATGTTCTCGGATTATGCTTTTTGATGAGTCAGCAGAAATTTTATTACAATTACATTACACTGTCAGAATTTCTAGGATACATTTTCATTGCAAGAATGTCCAATGGGTGTTGTAGATATGTGATTTTCTTTGAGTTTCTTTTCTGTATTTGTCTTTTGGCGTCATGAAAAGGTGGAATGTGGTTGGATTCCAAGGCTCTTTGATGACCTACTTCACTCAGCCCATCTACTTCTCCAGCATCATCCTGGGCAGCTTGTACCATGCGGACCATCTGTCCAGAGCCATGTACCAGAGACTTACTGAGATGGAGGTGCTACCGCCACCTTTCAGCCTGAACAAGCCTCTGCTCAGTGGTAACCAATGTCATACTTGCATCCCACAGTCCTCCAGAGGTGGCCACGTCTAGCCCTTGAGAGCTACTATTCTGCTACTCTTAGAAGCAATCCCTCTCCAACACCCCAGAATCAAATGAATGGCTCATTAGCAGTCCTCTGTAGAGCTAAAGGTCTGCTGATGAGGGAATTCAGGTATGTTGGACAAGGTGATGCACATAAGAATTACAGGACAGTTCTTCTCAAGGACTGGTCTTCCTTACACAGATTCCTGTAAATCTGGTAGCAATTTCTGAAAACTTAAAAATGACCAACTAGTTTTATTGCCATAGTGTTATTTCACACTAAAACTCAATTACAATTCAATATCAATTAACTTTATTCATATAGTGCCAATTCATATGTCATCTCAAGGCACTTTGCAAAAATTTACTTCCACACAATTATACTTACATTCCAAATGATCCTAGTTATCAAGTAGTGCAGTCAAATTCAATTTGTTATTCAAATTTGTTTAAAATTGGCCTATCTAAGGAAAACCATTATATTGAATCAGTCTACTCAGACTAAGATTGCATGCAGTAACTCGTCCATGTAAATCTGTACTGTCATGGTGTAAAGTAGCTGAATAAGCAAGCAGGACCAAGACAGTAAGGAGAAGGTTCTGTTTCACTGCTAGAGACATTTTTAGTGTGAAATGTTATACTGTATTGTGTCCATCACATGTTTTATACCTGCCACTATACTGATCAATTTCTAGTTTCCATAAAAATCAGAATATTTATGAGTTAAGGTAGCGGTTCTCAACGTGGGTGGTACCGCCCCCCGGGGGGCGTTCAGAGGACGGCAGGGGGCGCTGGCGGACATTTTTACGAAAGGGGGGCGCTGGAATTCCTTTGGGGGGCGTTTGGTCGAAGGTAAACTTTACACCTTAAATACCCAACAATACCAGTTTAGACTTTGAGCAACTTGGTAAAACTGTGTCGTGTAACATTAAGTCATGCTTGGCTGCAACTGTATCGATGGCAGCTCTTCTTCTTCTTTTCTTCAGTGTTTGTTAGCTTCTGTTAGCTTCTCGGCGTAGCTCCACTCTCCTGCTACTTGTAGCTTCACCACATCAGTTCAGAGTTACATCGGCTGATGACGGTGCTGTGATTCACTTTGTCTGGTATTTTGTTTTGGCAGTTCTGTGATCATGTCAAAGCAGCAACTTATATTAAAAAGTGTTTTATTTCCGTTTGAAAGCTGCCTGCTTCCATGGAAGGACAACAGAAAATCGCTCTTATAAACATGTAATTACTAAAATCATGATACCCTCTGAAAAATGAACCATTTAAATAAAGAAATCCCTCCATGGTGATACCATGATAGAGAGCGTTCATTTTATAGCGATAACACCGGAGCTGTAAGTGGTCCGGTATGAAACTGGGGTGATGGAATAACACAGCACTTTTAAATTTCAATAATTAGAAAGCAGAAATTGTTTCCGTTGTTTTAAAAGGTTTATGTCAGTCTGCCTTTTCCCCATCGATACGCTTCCCGACCGCCCTGCACCTTAGGGGGTTAAAAAACAAACAAAAAAAAAACGATGCCCACATCGCGCAAAACTCTGAAACAGGAGAAGCGGGACATAAAACGGAGCGACGAACTAGATGTGAATTATGGCATAAAAACAGAGAATCCGACGCTGAACAGTGAAAAATCAACACATGATGTGAAACACATGATGACAATTAGAAGGAGCAGCAGGTGATGAGTGAAGATTTATGATGGTCAATAAATGATAAGTGATGCCCCTCCTGAAAGCTCTAGTTTGCACAATAAATGCCATGTGGGTGACATTTTATGGCTGAAACTCTGATGTCCCATTCCCCTGAAGGCAGCACAGAGCTGCACCACCAGAAACTGACAGAAACACTAAAGAGAAGAAGAGCTATGATTAATGTAGTTACAGTTCTATCCATGTTTTAATGTTGCAGAGCTCAGTCGTTTTGCAGATAGTTTAAAGTTTAAACTGGCATGTTGAACATCTTTTATCATTTTGTGGAGTATTTAACAAATAGAAAATGGCAAAAAATAAGAATATTTTTTCCACTCTGATTGGCTGCTGTCAGGCCTACAGATTTTAAGTTGAATGTTCATTGCATTTTTCTTAGACGCCTGTTAAAATAATTTCTATTCCCATTACTTTTTTGTTCTCTGGGAAATTATTTTTGATGATAAATACAGAAACAAGCATAAAAATCAAAATATCTACAATAGTGATAGTAATATTTATAATAAAATAATAGTCAGTGCAAAGTATCCTATAAATTCTTTGGTGGGGGCTTTGAGGGACCTGGATAAAGGCTGGGGGGGGGGCGCTGGGCCAAAAAAGGTTGAGAAACACTGAGTTAAGGGGAACATTTCTGGTTTGAACCTTGCTTTGAAACTCATGAACGAATCCTCTGTTAGAATGTTTTTAGAATCTAACCTGTTCAAAGGACAGAGTCTGATGAAGAACCTGAATGAGCAAGACCCTGATTTTCTACAGGAATTAGTAACACAGAGGCTCGTCAGCCTGGAAAAGCCCCAAATTTCAGCGTGAACTGGACCATCGGAGACCAGGGTTTGGAGGTGATTAACGCCACCACAGGGAAGGATGACCTGGGCCGACCCTCGAGACTCTGCAAGCATGCTCTGTACACCCGCTGGATTGACTTGCACAGCAAGGTAACACCTATGAGACAGAACACTGCATGTATTGTGACAGAACAGGAAATATGAGCAGATCACACACAGAGGTGATCCTAATGCATTTTATCTTGCAGGGTAACAATAGCTCACCTGAACTGAAGCATGTGTTAGCAAAGCCAGTGAGCATTACAAGGCTTATCCTGTTTGTATCCTCTAACTACTTTGCTTAATTTGTATTCATCCCTGATGTTGTGCTTTTTATGCAAGAGCAGACTCTGTGAAATCTTTTATGAACTTTTCTTTAAAATGTCCCTTTTGTTTCTATGCTTAACAGCTGTCCTCCACCCTGCGGATTCAAACACTGGAGCCCAGGAGCTACCATGAAGCTAAGCAGGCCGCAGCGCAGTACCACTCTGCCAAGCAGACTCTGTTCAGAGCCTTCCTCCAGGCCGGACTGGGAGCCTGGGTTAAGAAACCTGTAGAGCAGGACCAGTTCTCTTTCAGCAACTGTGTGTGAGCTGGCCATGGTTCTTAGGTGGAGAAGTATGTTCCCTTTTGATTTTCTATAGACTGTACTCTTAAATTATTACATTTGTCATTATTAGTATGTTCAATGGGAGATAGAATAGAGGGAAATCACAAAATATGATGCAGTCTGCAGTAACAGAATAGCTCTGTTCTGCTGCATATTTGACTGCATCTCCACCCTCAGTAGGATGCAGCTTCACATTTAAGGTAACGACAGGACAGTGGAACCATGAATTTGAAGAAAGTAATAAAAAGTCTTTCTCTGATTTAACATTTAACAAGTAGAAATAGTTTTGGTAATCTTAACTGACCTTAAACAGGGGAAAAAATATCCAGTTTCACATCAGAAATAGAGAAAATAATGGCTATGTGTATTTTTATATGGTGGATGATTGGTTCCAGTTGTGTGCAAGGTAGATGGAAATCCTGTAAACTTAATTTCATGACAGTGAAAGATGATGTCTTATCATTGACTGAAGTCTATTTTAGGCTAATCAATATCACATGAATCTTAGTTTACATGGTTATGATTATTATTTGATGTAAACTAAATTTTAATGTTAAATATGTCTTCATGGTGGTGGACAAACTTCTAGACTGGCTCAAATATACAATAAAAATAAGTTCAGTTGAAGTGTTTATTTGATGACCCATTCAGATCTAGTTATCAAGGTGATGTGATTTTCACAGGCTTAAAAAACTGTTTGTTTCACAAAACCGGTGATCAGCTCGGATGGAAGGTGGTACACATGCAGACAAATGGAGGGATTCTAAATGATCTTCAAGGAGTTAGAACAAGGCCATGTGGATTAACAGGAGGAGTTTAGATCCAGTGGGAACATGAGGTCTTCTGCTCACACTGTCATCTAGACGCTCTAATCAAAGATTTGTTATTCATGTTTGACCTCCAGTTTTTGCAATGCTTTGACCTGACAGTACTGATCTTAACCAGAAATGTAGAGTCCTCTGTAAGAACTGTAATTATATATAATTTTCTTTCAGCTTTCCTAGCAGTCATCAAGGATTTACTTCAGAAGCCAAGGTGACATCACAATGTGCATGATAATAGTAGTTACTGGAAAATCATGCTTAATGACTTCAGAACAGACTAACTGTTTAAATTGACATTTAAAGTTTCACTTGGCATTTTATGTTAGCAATCTGTGCCACTTTCATGGTAAACAGCAGGGCCATGTTTATTCCCTTTAGCTCTGCGTTTAGGTAAAGGTGCCAACATGTCTAAAGGTTATAAAATGGCAAAAGAGCTATCTCATACTTTATTTAAATTATTGCTCCGTATTAGCCCCTTTACAGTTTTATGGTAACATTTGGGTAGAAATTTTATTAGTATGGACCAAACATTTTAAAATATTTCTTTTGATTGAAGTCTTTATGTATATTTTGTGTCTGTTTTAATGTTTAACTTAATTTACAAACTCACCAAAAGTGATGCCAGGATAATTACCTGAAGAATCCTCATTTCCCTTGTTTTTATTACTGTTTTCTGCCTTTAACAATAATTTGTGAAACTTTTTATATGTGATGCGGATTTCAATGTAGTGTGATCTACCCCCTAAAACATTAAAAGATGGAATAAAAAAATGTTGTATTTCCTTGAGCATGTTTTACTTTGTATTTGCCTTTGCAGGACATATTATATCTATGAATTAATTCCTATTTGATATTTAATATATTTCAGCCCTTTATCCCCTTGCTTCTAACTAGATTCTTTTTGTAGTCCTGTTTTGTGACATAGCACCGCTTTTCTTTTGTAGATGTGAGCTGGATATTTGCACAAACTCATTCACTTTAATGGCATTCTTGCTTGGCAGGGTGACATGTTCCTGACTGTAGCAAAGTGCATTGGAGTGGGTGAATGGAGAACAATGACTATCTGTGTGTCGGTTCTTCATTAGCAGAAATGATATCTCTATTTCCTCAGAACCTACCTTTGTGGATGAGTGAGAAAACTTTATTGCTGATTGTTTTCTCAGTGACATGATAAAGTCCAACTGTGAAGCACAATGCATGAGCTCTACAGGTAAAACATAAAAGAATATGTAAAACCTGACAAAATGTTTAATAAAATATTTTACTGTCATTTTGTCTGGTTTTGTTGTTTTAACTAGTTGAAACAAATCAAAAAATATTTATTCATTAAAATATTTATCCATCCATCCATTTTCTAACACCCTTATCCCTAGTGGGTTTCTGGTGCCTCTCCAGCAAGACATTTTGGGCGAGAGGCGGGGGCAACACAGAGACCGACAGGACAAACAACCACACACACACACACACACACACACACACACACACACACACTCACACATAGGGAGAATTTAGAGAGACCAATTAACCTGATATTTGGACTGTGGGAGGAAGCTGGAGTACCCAGAGAGAACCCAGCATGCACAGGGAGAACATGCAAACTCCATGCAGAAAGACCCTGGGTGATTGGCCATGTTTGGCTGTACATGAAGAAAGTAATGATAGTGGGAGTGGGTATAGTGGGTTGGATTCGTCTGCCTCCAAAGTGATGGTGCCAGATGAATTTGGCCGTGGGCAAGGCACTGTCTCAATGGTGTAATGTATAACAGTAGAGAAGCTGCAGAGAGGAAATTTTTCTTTGGTTTCTCCAGTGCATTTAACACAATTCAGCCTGATTTGCTTTGTCAGAAATTCCAGAAGACACAGGTGGAGGCCTGAACAATCACTTACCTCATGACTACCTCACACACAAACCACAGTTTGTGAGGTGTGTCTAACCAGGTGATCAGCAACACAAAAGCACCACAGGGCCTGTACTCTCAAGGTTTCATTTTTACTCTGTACACTTCAGACTTCCAGCACAAGAGTTAGGGTAAGGGTTAAGGTCTGCAGTTGTAGGACGGACCAGAGATGGACAAGAGGCTGAGGACAACTGGTAGACTAAAACAATGATTTCATCGTGAATGTAGACAAAACAGGAGATGATTGTTGATTTCTGGAGAAACAAGGTTAGGTCAAACCCTTTTTCCATCATGGTGTTCACTGGGACAACAGACTGGACTGGAGACGCAACCATGAAGCATCTATCTGAAGGGTCAAAGCAGACTGTACTTCTTGAGGAAGCAAGATCTTTCAAGATACAGATCTTCTATAAGTGTCTTGTTTACGGCGTCATCTCTTCTGTAGTCATCTGTTGGGGCAGCAGCATCAGAGCCAGGAACCTAAAAAGGCTCAACAGCCTGTTAAAAAAGGCTGGTTCTGTTGTAGGGACTGTGGAACCTATGAATATGATGACGCCATGGAGGATTCTTCATAAAATCACGAAAATTATGGACAACCTTGACCTTCGTCTTCATGAGACTGTCTTGGGAAGGCAGAGTGTCTTCAGTCAGAGGCTACTTCAAATTCTCTGTAACACAGACCACTACAAGAGATCTGTCCTACCAACACCCGTCAATATCTACAATAACTATTTGAAGAATCTGAGTTAATATCAGTTACAACAACTTTTGATTTCCTTTTGGGATCAATAAAGTATTTTTTAATTGAATTGAATTGAATAATCTAAACCTCTGCTTCAGGACATCAACTAGATGACATCACATGTCGGATAGACGACATAAACAGCTTAAATGTGTTAAAAAAGCATATTTGTAAAAATGACCTAATCAAAGTCCAGAACTAAATCCAACTGAGGTAGGACTTGAAAGTGATGTTCTCCATTAAATCTAACTGAACATGAGGATTTTTTCAATGAAGGAAGGAAAAAACCCTTCAGACTGTAGATGGTTTTACACATCAATCACACAGGGAGCCGAATATAAATGTGCACTTTTTAATGGTTCTAGGTTGAAGTGTCAGTAAGTTGGGTGGTCCAGGCTGCATCAAGGTGATGTAAGCAGTTACCACAAATCATAAAATCATACAGCACAGGTCAACGGAATCCTCGACTCTGTGAAGGCTTAAATTTCCATTTCAATTTTCTGCTCAGTGGAGTTGATTCATGCAGGGACACAGTGAGTGGCCAGACTCTTTGCTCTCATCTATCCATTAATAAATGACAATGACCTTTGCTTTCTGACTCCATGGATACTCCAATCCCTCTGCTGAGCACACCACTATACTGACATAAGAGATCCCCCCTGCTAGAGACAAGAAAGGTCAGACATGATGTAAGTAGAGGGAGATCATTTTATTAAAGCACCTGGATGTTTTCCTCGACTGTAAAATCAACCGGAGGTGTTCATCTCTGCAAATAATATTATATAATATTCATTCTATTATTGAAACGAATTTGATACAGATCTTCCATAAGTGTGTCTGTAGTCATTACACTTGAAGGCATCACTTATTACCGCTAAAAGAGGGCTGTGGTATTGACCCAGCTGTTTCTGCTTTGTTTCCTGCAGGGATGTAAAGATGATCCGTCATTGGGACTGGTTTAACTGTCACGTTACCGCCATCTTGTGGTCGTGGGGCAATAAAGCGCTGTTTTGTTGATTTGTCATCGGATTGGTTAAAGTCCTTTTGTTTAATAATTGCGTCAGGACGCACAGTTTGAACTGCGGAAGCGCGCTGCTCTTTGCAGCAAGTTTGTACGGAGATGGTTGGCAAGGTAATTTATGGCGTTTTGTATTTATAAATGTTTTATGTCATTATTTTATATCCCAATGCGCTGTTTTATTGTTAGCTACAGATGCTATTCTGTTCGGTTTTCCTTTAGCTAGCTTAACTGACGAGAGGCAGTGCCAAGAAGCCGGAGTTAGCATCGCATTTAAGGTCTGCTTCACTCTTTTAAAACTTAAAATGTGTTAGTAAAAAGCTCATTAAAGGGATGGCCTTAAAATTCAGCTTATAAGTCAACTGTAAATGGTATCAGGTAAACTGATAAGAGAGTGAAGTGCTTAAAATTTGATCTGGAGGGGTTCATTCCAAGAGTTGAGAGTTTTCCTTCTAGAGTGGCACCAGGTACAAAATGGGTCTGTACTCATTCCACTTGAAGGCATCACTTACTGTCACTAAAAGAGGGCTGTGGTATTGACCCAGCTGTTTTTGCTTCGTTTCCTGTAGGCATGTAAAGAAGATGAAGCCGGTAAGACTCCTCCTCACCTTTTAGTGTGTGTGTGTGTGTGTGTGTGTGTGTGTGTGTTGTGTGTGTGTGTGTGTGTGTGTGTGTGAAGTGGAGGGCCCCTCCCCTGGTGGATCGCCTTTCCTTCATTGTTGAGTTGTAATTGCGACCTCTTCTCTCAGAGATAGGATCACTGACAGGAGGGTCAGCTCCTGCACACTTTGGAACACATTTATTTAGGAGTTAAACTGATAACTGCATACGGCTTAAGAATGGGTACAGACGCCAGAACAATGCATTTTCCATGCATTACAAATAAGACTTATGTTTATCTGTGGACCCATGGGCAGTTTCAGGTACCACTTAAATCTTCATTATGTATGTGGAGCAGGTTTGACTGATGCTGATTGTGGCTGTGCGTTGCAGCAGGAGCAGGTAGAATGGGATGATGTGAACAAACTGCTGCAGCATCACGGCTTTAAGCCTGTGTTCTTTGCGGACCCTGTGGAGAATAGGAACCTCACAGGTGAGGAGATTTGTTTCTGAAATGGATGTTTCACAGCTGCAATGTCTGATGTAGTTTTTATTTGCACATTTCTTGATGATGGGACCTGCATGTGTCCCACAGATTTGGTCCTGCTGGACAAGAAGTCAGTGAATGAGTTGAGAATGACTCTGAGGATGATGCTGATGGACTCTGAGAGGAGACAGGCGCTCATCCAGGAGCTTGTCAAGTCTAACAACAAGCTCAAGTACGTCTGTTACTCAAATCACCATGTTGGGTGATTCACTACTAACTGTGCCGCTCATGGCAGCGGCATGTGTGAGTACAATTTGTTGCAATAATTTTTGTGAATTGTTAAACATTGAATGTTTGGAGAATTCCCAAAAATAATTCCTTCCGGTGTTTTACGTGTTTTTTTTTTTGTTTTTGTTTTTTTACTTTAGGACAGTTGCTATGATGCACACCCATGGCAACATTGTTGTTTTTTTGTTTTTTTTTTACAACTGGGAGCCACTGATTAGAATCTCAAAAGCTCAAATAACATCTCAACTACAAGACAAAATCCTAGCTGAACCAAAAAAGAAGTCTTCAATCAGAAACTTCTTGAGATTTGTTGACTGACTGCTACTGGAGATCCTTTTTGCTCACAGCATGAATATCCATAACAACTCTTTGAAGACACTTGAATATGAGTTGCGGTAACATTTAATTTCCCTTTCAGATAAATCAGGTATTTTTGAATTTAATCAGAAGAGCACTGGTGACTCTGGAGGAGCTACAGAGATTGGCACCATGTTTGCACAGATGCCCTCAAACACACGTGAAACAAGTTGTGCGGATGTACTACTTTTATTAGGCATTATATTTACAATTTCTGGCAGGACTTGTGAGAAAGCACAGTTTTGAAATCCAATAAGTAGAATTTGTTTTCAGCTGTATTTTTTCAGATTATTCAGATAATCTATATTTTGTCTTGAATTTGATGACAATACCTTGCTTCAGAGTAGATGATTCAGTCAGTAACCACAGTATGAGGTTTAGAAATCTAATGGGCACAAAAACATTTCTGTATCTTTATTTCTTCACCAATATTAAATCTACAATATGAAGTAACTGAAACCATCAGTGTGGTTTGCAGATTTCATCCTGCTAGAGAACAAACGGCAGGCTTAGTGTCGTACCAAGCTCTGGCTCTTTAATAATGGATCTGGTTCTGTGTGGACCACCTGTCCTCCTGTCACCCAATCTCATCAGCATCTGAGGGCCCCTGACTGGTGACCATGGAAATCAGCAATATTCTCTGTAACCTTCAATGCAACCATCTCTGACTCTAAATCTAATAATCTGTCAGATATTTAATTTCCTCTTGATTAGAACTACGTAGATATTTGAAGATATGTGGACATTACAGAGCAAACTAAGTGACACTTTACTGTATGTGTGTTGTCAGAGAGGAAGTACAGAAGCACATGAGTCATGCAGCTCAGCAGTCCCAAAGAGCCACTGAGCTGCAGGGGCTGCTGGATGAGGTGAAGAGCAGAGTTCAGCACCTGGAGGAGCGCTGCCTGGGGAAGGCGGTCCAGCAGCACAGCCTCACCCAGCAGCTGCAGAAGGAAAGCAAAGAGGCTAAGGTGGCTTACTGAGTTTTTGTTCTTCTCTGGTACTTATATGTTGGTTTGTTGGCCAGAAAAAATTCTATGTTGTCTATGTCCAAGTATTTACAGAAACTTTTATAAATGTATGTATAAAAAAGCAGAATATGGTAAAAAAAAAAAAAAAGTTCAAGATTTTCTGTCATTCAGAAAGTTATATAGAGCAATTCCACACAGTGACATGTTAAGTTTGTATTTCTTGTAATTTTGATGGTTAAGACTAGTTGCAAAGAAAGAAATCTCAAAGTTCTGCGTCTCAGAAAATTTAATAATTACATAAAACATATGAACTGACAAGCTGCTTATCTGGTGAAAGGAGAAACAAAACTGAACTTTTGCACAGAATTGGGTCACAATAAAACACTTTGCTGGACGTTAAGTTGTCCCAGATGTTTTTGCAATAAATGATAATATTGTTGTTTTGAGGCCATTTTGAAATAATATTATTGCAATGGCATAATAATGCAAGAATGCCTTTTGAAGATAAACTTTAAATTCTAATCAACATTTAAGACTGAAACTGGAAGCATTTTCAAATATCCAAAATAAACAACAAATCAAATGAGTGATGAAGTTTTTGCAAACAAAATTGTGCTTCTAAAAAAGGCTAGTTAAGGCTTTTGTTATCCAGTTTTGGTAGAAAGAGAGACAAAAGAGAAAATGGATAAATTATGAAAATGGATATTATTGAGCTCGTTTTAATTTATCATGCAGTTTATTGATGCGGCAGGTCTGCTCACACGTCCAAAGTCGTCTTTTCATTTACTCAGCTGTGAGAGTTGGCAGTTGGGATGACACCACTGTCTGTTTGTAGAGGAGATATCTGCTGCTGGAGAAGAAGGTAGTCAGTCTGGAGGAAGAAACAGCACAGCTCAGGAAGAAACTGTATTTGACTGTCAAAGAAGAGGAACAGCGACTGACTCGACAGAGTCGATTACAGGAGTCCAAACATTTCGATCAAGCTACAAAGAGGACCTCTGCCTCCGTCTCCCCGTCTTTCAAAACCATCCTCAAGGTATTTCTCTAAGCCGTTCTTGTTGTTCAGGTTGTGTTCTTAAAGCAGGTCTGATTCCTCGGCTTGTGCCCAGACACATCAGGACCAGCAGAAGGAAAGCAACTCTCACATACAGGAGTTGGAGGAAGAGGTGGAACGGCTCAAGTCGGAACTGGACACAAGGTGTGTTTGTCACCAGAGATGGTTTTGAACTAGACTTCATGTGACTGTTTGTGTGTTTAGGCCAAGAAAAGAGACACCAGATAAGATTGATATCTCTAAATAGGGTGGAATAATACCTTAATAGGTCAAATGGGTCATGTAAAGGTATTACACTATTCACAGAGGTTAGGAATCACATTTATGACTATCTATTCCAATAGTTCAAGCAACAAATAAACACACTAACACACACAACTTTCCGTATTAATACTTAATGTGCATTAATATGCAAAGTGTAAGGCATCATGGCTTGACAGCAGAAGCTAACACTACGGGCTTCGTTATCTCTGCCAATCAGTGCCAAGGAAAATAAATGATGCTTCTGCATTAGCTGCTTTGCAAATGCCAGCCAATAGCAAATCAAGGAGCATTGTGCCGAGGTATTTCAGCTTTCCAAGCTACATTGTCTATATATTCAATAAGCTCTATGGAAAAATCTGCAAATGTCATCAATAATTTACTTTCCACTGCAACTTTTGATTGATTCAAAATGTGTTTGACTGAAGGATTTATTTAAAGCTCAGTACTGAAACAGGAAGTAGTTTTGTTTTGAAGAAATCTGCTTTTTTGCACTGATTAGATGTAGAAGTGACCTCACTGGGAACACCATGGAGCAGTCCCAAACCTCCAGGCAACGGGTCCAGTATCACCACGTAAGTCAGCTTTCCTCTGAGCAGATTAGTTTGTGGTAACTTCCTGTCTGTCAACGCTTTGTTCCAATTTTTCTGCTCTTCAGCTGTTGACTGAGATCAACACGCTCGTTATCAATCCCAGGCTGCAGCAGTATCAACGCTGGCCCAGGGAATCGGAGGAAGCAGAATTCCAGGCTGTCCTTCCCACTCTGGAGCAGTGGTCCCAGCAGCTCCACATGCTCAGGGTAAATACTCAGACAGCCTCGGTATTTACTCAGTGCTGGAAGCTGCTTTGACCAGAGTGTTCCTGTGTTCAGGATCTTCATAGCCGACTGAATAAACTGAGTGCCACACTGATGCCACTGCAGCCCTGTGATGTTGATGCAAAAACACTTAAGGTGGAGGACATGATGCTGCTGGTGGAGGCGCTGCTGGAGAATGCCTCTTCTGACGATAAACAGGTTCATCTTTACTTTTCTGAGATTAGAACTCAGCTTTTTGTTCCTGGTGCTGAAGTCTTCATGCTTGTCCTGCCAGACGCTCAGGAGTCCCACTCGATACACCTTGGCTTCCATGGTGGCTCACTTCCAGAAACTGTTTGACGTTCCCTCCCTCAGCGGAGTTTACCCTCGAATGAACGAGGTCTACACCCGACTGGGAGAGATGACCAACACCATGAGGAACCTCCAAAATGTTCTGGACCTAGGTGACTTTCAAAAATTAGCTTCAGTTGTCCATGTTTCACATAAAGCCTTGCTAACCTTTCCATGGGATGTTAGACAGCAAAGCTTCTCCTACTGAAGTTGTGGACCAGGTCTCCAGACTGGTCTCCTTGGATCCAGGACTGGGACGGGCAGACATTGACAGGTTCATTATCCCACCAGCAGCACTTAGTTTTTTCTTGTTACAGGTTCTGTGCTGGTCTTCATGAAGCTGCTTTTCTGTTGTCTGCTTTTGTTTTTCAGCATCATTATCAAAGTGAAGCAACATGATGAGTTTTTCCCTGCTTTCCACAACCTCGTGACAGAAATCTTAAAGATACTTGGTATCTTTGCTTTACTACAGTCAAACTTTAGGATGACTACATGGTCTCCTTTCCTCTGCATGATCTGCTGACATGGCTCTCTGTGTGTTGCAGGTGTGAGTCACCTGGACGACATACTTCCTGCTCTGCAGTCTCTGAAACAGGCGGCTCAGTGATCCTCCCTTCTCCACTGGATGTCTACTGCTTACATTTACTTATGTTGTCATCACAACTGCGGCCATCAAGTTTCAGACATTGATGGCTGCAGAACCACCCACTGAGCTTAGTAGTATGTTTCTCACCATCAGATGGCAGCACACAACGACCATGTGCCTAAAATAAAACAGAAATCCAACTGAAAATGTTTCGTTTCAGATTCCTCAACAGGAATTGCCTGAGCTACCTTTCCCAGGAACTAGATCTGTACAGTGGGAATTACAGGATTAAATTCCTGTGAATGACTGTGTAACCTCTCATACAATCCTGCCAGAATTGCACCATAGGCTGGAAAAACATGGAATTAACTTTTAGTCATTTGAGTGATGAAATGATGGAAAAATCTTGAAAACAAGTTTATAAACGTGTGTTCCAACCATGTTCTTACGTCATTTTACTCTGTATAACATGTATTTTGCGAACAGGGCTCTCTTTGTCTCTGGTGCCAATTTACCTAAGCATTGTTCTGGGCTCTGTCACATAGCTTTTCAAGCAAAGTGTTGTGCTCCTCTACCTCACAATAAAAGAATGAATAAAGATTTTAAATGTTAAGCAATGTTTTCCATATATTCAGAGCTCATCTGACTGATAAAATAGTTTTAATAAATGGAATGATTATCTGCTCCTCATTTCTTTTAAAGATTTTTATATAATTTCATTGTTGTCAATGAGCCATAAAATGCTGACCAGTCTGGACAGTCATTGTGAAAGCCTAAATTAGAAAACATCTAAGATGGAAATCATGTCTTCAAAGTTCTTTGACAGTCAGGAGCAATGTTGTAAAAAGGGTTCAGCTCCACCCAGGAGGAGAAGCAGTTTGGTGTAGAACTGGACCAGCTGGACTTCCTGCCACTAAAGACTGATTCACAGATGTGTCAGGAGGAACGCTAGCACACCCTGTCTGCATGTAAAAACTCCCTGCAAGCATAGCTGGTTGCTGCAGAGCAACCAGCCAACAAACAGCTGCTGCAACCACTGATGTCATTACTGAACTGGAATAAGGCTCAGCGTAATGTCCAAAATTACTGTCCACTTTGTGTGTGGTCCTCCAGTTCTAGGCCACCTTCTCTTTTCCTTGTATTTGCTCCCACTTGGCTTTAAACTTGGAAAACATGGACTTGTTTTTCATTTGTATGGAGCTCTCAGGTCTATACTAAACTAAGTAAAAGGCACATACTCTGTCCAGGCTTTAATGTCTTGATGTTGTTAAAGCCTGCATTAGCACTTACCTTCCTAAATATTCAATCAATCTTTTCACCTTGACATCTGACACACTTTGAGATGTTAATTTTAATTATTTCTGTTTTTTGTTATTTTTATGTCATATGGCTGTTTGCAACTTTTGTCCATTATGTTTTTAATGTGTTTATTTGTTTTATTCATCTAGCATGCTACAGTACAAATTTTACAGACAAATTTTATACATAAAGTGCCTTATAAATAAAGTTGTATTGGATATGTTTAAAATCAGAAACAGAAAATTAAACCGTTTCTGTTTCAGTACATAAATTAAGTGAAAACTATAATAATCTATTCTATAATGAGGTCATCAACATTTTAGACGTTCAGTTGCTTTAGAATAAAACTTATTTTTTAGTTTTTGGTAGAAAGACCAAAGGTTTCCTACTTCTCTTATTAATTTCGAAACAAACTATTAAGTGCTAGAATAAATAAAATGAAGAATAAATAACATGGAATGATTTTGGTAGATATTCGGAGGTAAATGAACCCACACGTGGTCCTTATTTTGATTTATATCAGTAGTAAAACTAAAACAATTTTTGAAGATAAAAACCATCCCTCGAAATTAGTTCACAGTAATTTTTGAGTTTGTTATTGGGAAACTGCTTTTGACCGTATAAGGCCCAGACCGGAAGTCTCCCGTTGCTAGGAGGCGGAGAACGCTGGGGATAAAATGCTGCTTTCTGCTCTGCTGCCTGGAGGATCGGTTTGATTCAGGGTGCGCTGACTGTCAGGGTGTTCTCAGTCTGTTCGTGCTCCAGGGAATGTGTTCCTCATGGCCAGCGGCTTCAGCCAGGACTCCATAGCGGACTTTCTGAGGCAGAGAGGAGGCACCGTCACGAGCCCTGAGCTACTGGAGCGTTTTAAAGCCGCGTTCCCACAGGAGCCGCACAGCAGGGCTGCTGTCCGCAGCATCTTTAAGTCTTGCGTGGACAGCGTGGCTTTCGTGAAGACAGACAGCGGAGTCAAACATGTCTGTCTGAGGAGACAGTTCCGTTACTGTCCTCCGTCCCCCTCACCTGACGACCAGGTGAGCCGCGATGACGCAGCCGCGAGCGCTCAGGTACAGCAGAAATCAGCGCGCGACTCAGGTTACGGAAATGACTGGAGGAGAGTTCCGCATATTATCACTGCAGAGAGCGACCAGCCGGACAAACCGGAGCAGGACTGTGGACAGCAGGGCTTGCTTGGTGTTCTGGATGAAGTGGCCGGCAGCTCAGTTCACATGGGGAACTCTGGGAGCTTCAGTACGCAGAGGAAGGACTCCAGGAAGGAAAAGGTCGCGAAACTTGCCATTCCACAAATCACAGTGATTCAGGCTTCGCCGCTCCCTGTGGACGGATCTGTCTTCATCCTGCCTGGGCCTGAGTCTTCTGCAACTGCAGCTGACGTACACACCGACTGGACGCCTGAGGGCCTGAGAGAGGAAGAGCAACAAGGTCTTGCGTCTGAGCAGAGGTTCCTCTCCACCAAGCAAGACTCGGAGGACAAGGAGGATGAACGCTGCAACTTGTCTGGCAGCGAGGACAGCTGCAGTCCGAAGGGCAGCCGGAAGCACTTCATCCAGGTGATGATGAACAGTTCTCCTGAAGTGAGGAACAGTATAGAACTCCGCAGCCCCGTCTGCCTCACCCCCAGGAGCGACGGTGACTCGGCCTCGCTGGGCTCTGCCAGCCTGGACGTGGACAGGACCTCCATCACCCTGGACCCTGCGGAACACGAGTGGATGATGTGCGCCTCAGATGCAGAGTGGGACAGCCTCCACGCCCTCCTCAGCAATGAACCCAACCTGGTCCTGAAGAAGGACTTTGTCACTGGTTTCACCTGCCTGCACTGGGCTGCTAAGCATGGCAAGCAAGAGCTGATTGCTCTGATCATCAACTTTGCCAAACATCACAACCTTCCCATTAGCGTGGATGTTCGCTCCAACATGGGCTACACGCCACTTCACATAGCTGCCATCCACAGCCACATGGAGGTGCTGAAGCTCCTGGTGGGGGCGTATAACGCAGACGTGGAAATCAGGGACTACAGTGGGAGGAAGGCCTGTCACTACCTCACCAACAACGTGAGTGTGGACATTAGAGACATCATAGGAGCATATGAGCTCACTGAATCCAAAGGTGCAGAGCCTAGGATTGGAGGTCGCTGGAGGTTCTCCAAAGTCCTTCAGAACAACCTGAAACCCATCCACCAGCTCAGCCTCAGAGACAGCGACCTTACGGGGGGCGAGGACCACCTCAGGAGCAAACCCGTCCGGAGGAGGTCTTCACTTAGCAGGATGAAGCCCAACCTGCAGAAGATACGCCAGAGGGCGTCCCAGCTCGTTCACAGCACTTCTTTCCGGGATAAACGGGAGCTGGATGAATCTGAGGAGAAACCCTCGAGGTCCAGACCTAAAACCCATTTCCTCGATTGAGCCCAAGTCTGCTACATGATGCTTCTGATGGATTTGGGTTGATCATGTTTGCAGGAATCTTTGATTCCCTCACTCCTTGATGCTTCACACTGCTGGTCAGCTGGCTGAAAGAAGGCTTCTGATTTCTTCCTTGCATACAACAAAATCTGATTCATCTGCATAGAAATATTTCCAGTCGTGAAAAGCAGGAAGCACCGCTTCTCACCTCTTTAAGCTTGCATTGCTGTTGAGCAACTGACTGCAGACTTCAACAGAGCAGATAGCCCAACTAAATAAACAACTATCAGGTATTTCTCTTACTTTATGAAGAGCAGAATACACAAATGAAACTCAGTCCTATAGTTTTATGATGGGGTTTTCCTTTTTATCCTAACTGGTTTTGCTTAGTTACGGTCCAAAGTTTAAGTGACCCATAAGAAGCTGAAAAACTAATCCAGATTAACCAGTTGTGACATCCTGACCCGGCTCTGGGTTGGCCTGCTTCCTTTTATCCGTCCTCAGCTGACAGCCTCAGTGTGCAACCTGGAGCAGGAGCCACCAGGGCTAATCTGGATTTCATGGGGTTCATTAGCACTGACGAGTTAGGTAACGCTGAGTTCGGTGTGTATGTTCTGTGTGCCTGCACATTTTTGACCTGAACTGACCAAAGTTAGGCCAAAGAAAAGTTGGTTCACAGCTAATGCTTTGGATTTAGAGAGGCTCATGTTTGTTTACAGAAATTAGTTGTAAAAAGTTGTAAGGTACAGGACACAGTGTCAGTTAATGTACAGTGTCCTGTTTGTCTTTGACTTGGGCTGGGCATCATTAACATTAAAAATGGTGATAAACAAACACATGCTCAATATCAACAGAAAATACATTCAACAGAATATTCCAGTAATTTCAATGAACAATGCATTCTGGGGGATGTAGGCAAAGGAAAGACGTTAGCTGGTCAACGGCTCACTCATTGGTAAGCTAGCAACAACTTGAGTAATTTGTGCAGCAGCAGTTTGTTGTTTTGCCACCGTGCCTCTAGCCTGGCCTTTGCCTTCCTGTAAAACACATTCTGCTCAATTCTCACTTCACAGACAGTTTGGGCTTTCTCTCATTCACTTGGATTCCTTCAGTAGAATTTCTACTGGGCCAATCAGTGAACAGAAGAAATTGTGAAAGATGACAACATTTCTCTGTATTTTGGCTGTAGCTTTAGCAGTGGTAGTGGAGGGTTGTTTACAGCACAGGCAATTTATGATGCTTTGAACTGGTGCATTATATATGTTATGGCAAAACGATTGTAACTTCAACAGAGCCCACACCTCCTGGAAGTAATTGTAATTGTTTCTCAATAGCGGAGAGTCTACACCATCTGTATGAAGCAAAGCAAAGGCAAACAAGGGGCTGTGTTTCACCAGGACTCATTTTCCGAAAGGACAAAATGAGTAGAACAGCTCAAGAGGAAATTGTGGACAAAGCAGGACAGGTCAGTTTGGCAGTATTTTGGACATGTAAAATAAAAAACCAATCGAAAAGTATCAATATTGACATATCGATATTGACACATATGTTTTTCAGTCATATTGCCCAGCCCTACTGCCAGTCATATTTTGAGCACAATCTCAGTTTTTGGATGTGAATACAGGAGAATAATCTTTATTTACGCCTCCATGGAAAAATAGAGACAGAAAGAAGTATGATAACTGTGGTTTGAACATTTTTTTAAGCATTCCACTGAGACGCAGCCCTTCTCTGAGCTAACAGCTCCACTTGAAGAAATTCATCATTCACCAACATGCTGCGTCATGTCAGAGATCAGCCTCGCCCACACGCTGCACTGACTTCTCATTCCACATACCAGCAACTCACCTGGAACTTTCCACAACCAGCCTACAAAAACACTGTATCTTTCAGGCAGAAAGCACTTCATTTACTGTAGACAATTCAACGCCACCTGCGATAAACTGGATCAGACACTTGGCTCCTCAGCAGGGGCGCAACTACATATTATTCAGGTGGATGCGAAAACATAAATCGCACCCCTCCTCGCACCCCCCAGACGAAGACACGTGAAAGGTAAAACTCGCTACATTTACATTTACATGTGCGCGAGGTGAAGTGTATGCGAAGGCATATCGGGGCGCCGCCCCCTCCAGACGGGGTTTTGACGCCCCCTCTGGTGCAGCGCCCCTATGCGTTGCATGCGCTGCATACCCACTTGTTGCGCCACTGCTCCTCAGGATCAGGATCTATGCATGTTTCTGAGTAAGGATTTAAGGGTTCTGCTGCCCTCTCGAACTTATGTTTACATGATGTGTTTTACAATTATGCTTAAAAGGGCTGTATGTGTCTTTTTGGGAGCACAGATCAAAATATATATTTAATTTGGGTTAGAATTTATGAGCTATCTCTGAAGAGGTTTTGAAGAAAATCTATTGGATTAAAAAAATAAATTTTATTTGAAAACAAAACTCTGCTGTTGTGTTTCTTCTCTAAAAGTTATTTAAGTTGCTGCTGTCATAAATGAAATATTTCCGCTTCACTCTCAGTTGTAATCTCAGGTTCCCCCACTAGATGTCAGTGTAGGACAGCAGTGGAACATCAGTGCTGAGACTGAAGAAGATCACGTTCTGATGAATAAGTGTTTCATATCTATTTCGATAATTACAATAAGTCATACTGTCCTACAGTGACATCTAGTGGGAGAACCTGAGATTACAATTGAGAGTGAAGCTGAAATGTTTCATTTTCATAGACACATGCACACACAAAAGAGGGAGATTTAAACAGTTTGCAACTTACAGTTTATAATAGTTCAATTATTTATGATTTTAAGTTGAATAGTGTTATCATAAAAATAGTTACTTATAAGCTGTGCTAAGCTAAACAGGTTTAGTGTGACTAGAAAAATGTGCTTGTGTCCTAAACCATGGTATCAAACATGCAAGAGTAGTAACATGCAATTTAATAATTGTTTTGAATCTCTGGCAGCAGTGCAAATAATACATGTCCACAGTATAAAATAAGCAGATGAGGTGAAGTGTATTCAACTCTTAACAGCAACCGGTGAGACATTTCCTATACATTATTTATTCTTTGCTGCTTATTTTCAATAAAAACACAGATTAATATAAAGTGCAAGTCTATTAAAGGAGAAATGCTTTATTAAAGGATTGTGTAGTAATACAATGCTTTGCAAAAGTATGCTGTGTTTTTCTTCAGCATTGTAGGTCATGGCTTCACTTGCGACACAAAAAGGACAAACGTGTTTAAAGAATCTCCTTCATTATATCTAACAGAAACTGAGCCATTTTGTCCATTTAGGTTTGTAGTTGGAACAGGGAAAAATGTGGAAAAGCTGAAAATATAAGACCTTTGATAAATGTTGTTGGTCAAATGTTTCACTATGACATCAAGAAGACAGAAAAGGTTGCAAACAAATTATGTTAAATTACATAGAAAGTCTTCTCTGTCCACATCATGATGCAGTCATCTTCACACCCTAAAAGTTCACACTTGCTGCTTCGCTTACATGATTTATGCAAAACTGCAGAAACATTTAGTCACTTTTCATGTACTTTAAAAAAAAGGCACTTTACAGGCTAAAAGGAAACCATTTGATATGATTTTATCTGTCAACATTAACTGTTTCAGAGTCTGGTTTAAGTTTTTAAATGTTCAAATTGCACTACAGAAATACTGCTGCCTCCTAGTGTTTGGATGGTTTTACAGATACACATAACTTTAAAAAGCATTATAACCACAGAAACTTCGCCGTTCAGTCACTGAGCCAGCATGAGGTTTTCTGTATCCTGAACTCAAATGCCATCAGTCTGACAAAAATACAGTAGAATTAAAAAACAATTATCAGGCTTAAAGTTCAAACTGAAATGCTGAGACATTCAGATGTCATATGTGGAAATAGTCTGCAAACTTCATTCAAAATGAAGGTAAGTGTGTCAAAGTTCAGGCAACGTGGCAGACGTCATCTTAAGGCAACAGGATCTTGTCCTCAGAAGAATAAAACAGGCTGTAAAGGCTTGTGAAGCTCAGTGGTATGTAACTCTGAAGAGTTTTACAGTGAAAGGTCAAGTCACTGGAAGTTAGGTCAGTTAAAGTCATGAGCTGCATTATTGCTGGCTTGTGAAAATAGAGTACATATCTGATTTCTCTGCATGTTTCTTGTTGGAGTCACATTAAACAGGACTTGAGCATAAAATCACCACAGAGATTAAAGCTGGCAGTAGTTCACTCTGATCCTTTGAACCTTTGCTCGAGATGCCGTGCTCTTGGCCATGATGCAAATCAGAACAACTCATGTGTACGTTGACTCCTGTAGAGATTGTCCAGAAAAATTAATAAAAAAGAAATCACACAGTTGATGTCACTGTACAATACTCACAGGTGCTGCACAGACTAGGATGTAAACCAAACTTCTCATTTGATCGTAAACCTTTGATGAGGAAGCAAGATGGCGATGGATAGCAAGTGTTGCTTCAAAGGACTGGCAGCTCTTGGTGCAAGAAGATTAACGTTCATACACACTTTGTAAGTAAGCAGTATTAGTAAGATGCAATGAAATGTATTATGCAGAGAATGTATGCTTCTAATTATTAGTAACCATCAAGAAACACATAATGTAGCCAACCATGCACCAAAAAAACTGATAAGCATCTAGATTTTTGACACTGTTAAAGGGAAATGCCGTTTACAACATATTTCATAAGTCATGTGCCATGACTTCAGGCAAAAATCAACAAACATGTCAGGAGGGAGAAGGCGCGGTCCGATTTCTAAGCTAGCCATTTCCAACTTTAATAAATACTGCCATCTATGAGAAGAATGAAACAATTAGGTATACTACTTTTGCAGACAAATTAACTTGACTGGACACTTTGAAATGCCTTGTTGCTGAAAAAGTGCTACAGAAATAAAATGTCTTCTTCTGAACAAGTAGAAGTCATGTCTGTATTGGCAAAAACAACTTGGGAAAACAATCAAAGTCGCTCCTGGTGTCACTTCCGACAATCGTCATAGTGCCTCAACGTGGTTGGGTGAAGTAGTTGTGAATAGTTAATAAAGGAGGAACATTGTGGAAATGGGAGTACTCCAGGTATCAGGCCTGGAGTCCCACAAGCTCGCAGCTTTTTTTCCACAGCTTGGTCTGCAGCTCAGAGTCGTAGGACAGATCAGAGGACTGAGTCTTCTGACCGTTGTACAGGTAACAGCCGCCCACTCCTTCCATCTCAGAGGCAGCTGCAGCATACACCGATATGGAGGCTCCCTCTGCTGGAGTCTGAGGACAACAGTACAACCAGTTCTAAACTAGTCTTGACAAAGTTCGATTAAGGTTTTAAAGACATACCCTGAACAGAATACTAGCCACTGGTTTCTTCATCATCTGTGCTAATGTCCAGAGGTTATCGTACAGCGCCGTGTCCACCATCCCAGGGTCCACAGCATTGACGGTGACAGAGAATCCTCCAGCCGCCAGCTGCTCTTGAAGGTAGTAGGTGAAGAGGACCAGGGCCAACTTGCTTTGGCAGTAGGCACCATGGGAGCTGTAGACCACTCTGTTGGGAAAGAGGTAATAAACAACATCATGTACAACAAACAATTTACCGCTCAGAGAGTCTATGGTGGTTTCATGGTTGCACCTCTTGTTCAGGTCCTCCAGGTTTATCTCTCCTGCGTAGTGTGTGGCAGAGGCCATGTTGATAATTCTTGAGCAGCGACCCTCCCTTCCAGACGTCTTCAGCAGGTCCAGCAGCATGTTGGTCAGCAGGAAGTGGCTCAAATAGTTCAGGCAGAAGTGGAATTCAAAGCCGTCCTCTGTCCGTCTCTCAGGAACCAGCATGGTTCCAGCTGTGTCAAAGTGGAACAGCTGTCTTTAGTCAGACAACAAAGCGTCTGCTTTCATTAATGGTGACCATCTAATGAAAGATATGAGGAGCCTACCGTTGTTAATGAGAACATGCAGAGGCAGAGATCTGTCTCTGAACTTCTGCACAAAGTGCCTGACTGATTTCAGGGAGGTCAGGTCCACAAAGACAAACTCAGCTGGAAGCAGAAAAGTTTTAGTTTCAGTTCTCAACCACAGTTTTGACAGAACTCAGCTAAGATCCCAGTACAACATTCTGGGCTGAAATCACAATCACTAACAAGAGAATCATTAAGCAAGCCGAAGGTTCGATCCACTATTGGGGAGCTGATTAAATATCCAGACTAGAAATGATTCTAGCAATAACTGGATTTACACGGAGCTGATGAAAGACACACACAGAGCTGGACACCACTGAGAAACCTCCCCACTGCCTGACACTACACTGTGTGCACAATTATTAGGCAAGTTTTAGTTTTGACCATATCATCATTTCTATACATATTTTCCAACTCCAAGCTGTGTAAACTTGAGTGCTTATTGAATTTAAACATGTCAACTGGTGTTTAGTTGTTTGATGAGGGAGGGTGGTGCCAAAGGAGATCAACATGAAGGTGTGCATAATTATTAGGCAGCTTTTGTTGCTCAGTCAAAATGAGCCAAAAAAGAGATTTAAGAGACTCTGAAAAGTCCAACACTGTAAAGTCTTTCAGAAGGATGCAGCATTCTTTAAACTGCTAAGATGGTGGAGTGTGATAACAGAACCATCAAATATTTTGCTGTGAACAGGTTTGCAAGAAACATGTTGAGAAAAAAAGACTTAAATTAACTGCCAAAGATTTGAGAAGAATAAAAAGTGAAGTTACCAGAAACCCATTATTTTCCAGCCTACCTGGAGTTCTAGAAGTACAAGATGTTCAGAGACATGGCCAAGATAAGGAAAGCTGAAAACCGACCCCCATCGAACAAGACACATAAGTTGAAGCATCAACACTGGACCAAGACAGATCTGAAGACAGAATTTTCAAAGGTTTTATGGACTGATGAGATGAGAGTGAGTCTTGAGGGACCAGATGGATGGACCTGTGGCTGCATCAGTAATGGGAACAGAGATCCACTTCGCGTCAGATGCCAGCAGGGTGGAGGCGGTACTGGTATGAAGATGGACTCAAAATCAACTTCCAAACCAGTTATTAGAAGACACTTTCTTAAAGCAGTGGTTCAGGAAAATGTCTGCATCTTTCAAGAGGACCATGATTTTTACAGGACTGTGCATCAGTGTACTTGTTAAAGTCCACACTTTTCTCAGGAGAGAGTCAGCGCATCATCCAGCTGCGACCGAGGGCCGAGCTCACTCAGAGCATTTCAGCTGGAATCACTTGGAGGAGATTCGCCCGGGTCTAGCAACCTTTTCCATCTGGATGTTCCTCCTCTCTTCCTCCTGTGGGTTAGCTGACTAGCTGCCTGAGTTAATGGTTGTTCTCATTTTCAAAAATTGTTCTTAAAGTTTGCCCGGGTTTGGTTTTTGTGTCTTCAGTTTCAAGTTGCAGAGAAGGAAACCCTGTTTTTAAATGCTGCGTTTTGTTCCAGCAGCACTATTTGTAAAGCTACTCCAAGAAAACATGTTGGGTCACAATTATTGGTTATATTTAAGTTGAATCTGTTGCATCATTTTATCCATTTATTAGTTTTATAATTAAGTCAATTTTTTTTTTTACTTTGTATTACCATTAGTGTATTGGTTTGCTAAGCACTCTCTGTCTGCCTACGATTATAACTTTGATTTCTTAGGATTACGTACTAAAAGAAATAGGATTAAAGCAAAGTTTGCATGACACACAACGTAAAGACATTGATCATAACCATTGATCTTACTGAAGTCTGAATCTACTGTTAGGTCTAGATGTTACTTTATATGATTAATTTTACAGGTAATTTCATGTATTATTACTGCCAAACCAAGATGTCCAGTATGGAGAAATGGGATGATCTCGACATACTCCACCATGTGGCTATCCAGCAAAGGCCTTGAAGGGATCTATGATTAGTAACAATAGACTTTATTTGGGAAATATTTATTTTAGATATAAAAACAATACAGTAATAATACTGTAAGTTATTTAGTTTTCATAAATTTTAATAAAATATTGTCACAGGAACTTTGCCATGTTATGCACGCTGCAATGCATTTTGGGTAAATGATGTCAAATGGTCCAACCGACTGGTTCCGTCCAGCCAAAACAGTGATGAGTAACTTTATGAAGCCTTTTTAATTTTGACTGGAGCGTTGAAATCGATCTGAACGTAGAAGTCACACGAGGTGATGAAGATGAGGAGGACCAAACGGAGGAAGAGGAAGAGTTGACCATAGGAGCTGCTGGTGCTTTGCTGGTTGGACTGTGTGATCCAGTAAGAACGTCTATAGCTCTGCACGGTTTCCCCCTGTGTATTATAAGCCTGGCGGGCCACCAGGCTTTACTTGTGCCCCCACCAGGCTAAGCATTGTTTATTTATTTTAGTTTTCTTTTTTTTTTTTTTTTAACAATAGCCTTTTTTAAAAAAAAAAAAAAAAGACTTTATAGTTTGTGTTTAGGTTTTAATCTTCCAGTAACACATAATTATCAAGTGATATTCTCAAATTTTCTGTCAACTTTAAACATTTATTAACTCAAAAACACAGTGAGCTGCAGGATGACTGCCGTATGGCCCGAGCTCCGGACTTAGCAAATGAAATAAATGAATAACTAAAATTAACAGAGAAATCCACATAATTACAATTATGAATATATAAAACAAAGAAACCCAGAATAACATCACTAAATTTCTGCAGGCCTTCTGCCTAAGGTCAGAGGTCATGATTCAACAATCAGAAAGGGGAGGCAAAAGTGGCATCAAATAGTATCAGTTTTTTTCTCTTTAATATACAAAATCAATATTTGAAACCTGATTTTTGATTTTCTCTGGTGCTCAAAATGCTTTGAAGGATTTAAATGAGACCAAAAAAAAATGCAAAAACAGAAGAAATCTGTGAAGGAGCAAGAATCTATAATATCTCAATAATGTAATAATGTAAATAAATTATATTTCACTCTAATGATTTAAATATGCAGTAGATGTATTATTACAATTTGTAGTTTAGTTGATTACCTTTTCCTTCATAGCATTCTTCATTTATCCTGCTGACAGCTGCAGCACCCTCTTCTGGCTCGTTCCCAGCTGGAGATCATAGAGATCATAAAGGGGCTTGGTGGGTCTGATGTCCAGTATGTAGTTTACTTTAACTAAACCCTTCTGTCTGAGACATCAAACTGATCACATTTATGTATTAACTGACAGGCCATTGCATGCAAGACTAAAAAAATAACTTAACAGATGTCACAAAAAATTCACACACTGCTGTCATCTCCTTGCCTCTGCTTTGCAAGAATTAGAGTAGAAGGAAAACATGTCAAAGTCATAATGTTTGGTAGATCTGACAAAAGGAACATGTTCTTAGTGAGGCAGCAGCCTACCTATGATGACATGCATGCCCAGGCTTGCCAGGTGTCTTGCAGTCTCAAACCCCATTCCTCTGGTACCCCCAGTCACTATGGCAACCCTCCCCTTTTGCTTGGGTAAGGCTAAGAAAAGAATGTGAGAAGAAGCCATTAATTTATAGACAAAGAAATGGAGTTAAATCACAGAGTGCAAAAAACTGTTTTAGATCCACTTTATTCTAAAAAGTTGAGGGTTTTATTGGGATGAAACTGTTCACTTCTCACTCACTGTCCAAGTTAAGCTGACAAAACAAAGTTTTATCTAGATTTTAAAAAAACAGCTGGACACCAGTACCGTCAGGTTGGAACCCGTACCGACCACTAATGGGTAAATCTGTTTGTAAGAAGCTAGCCAACTTCTTTTTGTGTTGTTGCACTAAGGCACACTTGTTCTGTCTGATTGTGAAATGTGTAAGGAACTCCAATGGATCAGAGGTTGATCCAGTGGTTTTGATCGTCTTACAATTTCTATGGTGGATTAAAACTTTTAGAAAGGTCAAACCCAGATAAGGAAACTGCATGGTGGGATCACATGTTCTGGAAGTTTACAGCAGAACATTTAAACCCTTGTTTTATCATCTGTATGTATTCATTCAAGCTCAGAAACATGAATCAAACTAAAATCTTTATCCAATTTACACGACAGTAAAACGGTTGGAAAATCCCCCCATTCATATTCAGCTGCCGACATTCTTGGGAAGATTTGCAAGGGACAAAGGGAACAGTCAGTTCTTTCTTTGTTTCCATCCAGGACGTGTGAGGACTTTCTCTTCATCCAAATTCAAATAATGAAATCTAAATTCTCCACTCTTATTACCATCCATCACAACAATTTTGGATGATTTTAGACTGATTCATTAGTTAAAGTGAGAAAGTCTGCCCATTGTTTCTCAACAATAGTTTTACAGAACATCTACATTTATATTTTAAAGTGTAATAATATTAATGCTGTAAAGCAGGAAGTCCTGCCTGAGCTCCCATCTCGGAATCATTCAGGAGGTTTCATTTCTGCAGGTGTTGAGGGGCCGGGTAAGGGCTAGGTAATCAGCTATTGAGGATTATTTGTTGCTGTTCTCAACACACAAAAGCACAAACAGAGGTTCATTCAGAACTCAAACATCTACAACAGTCAAAACAGCAATACAAGTTCATTTCCTGTTGCAGTTCAAACGTGAAAGAGAAACAGAGGTTGGATCTGACCTGGCATCTCAAAGGTTCGGTTGAACATTTGGTAGAGCAGAACTTTGATCCCACACAGATACAGCCTGAGGAGAGGAACCAGCACTGACAGCAGCCACATCCTGCAACCTGCAGCCTGTGTAAGCCGGTGTGACGTAACGCGGCGCGGTGGTGAAATGAGTCCGGCTCTCCGTTCCAACACTATAACATGTCTGTGGTTCCGCCCCCACGTTTCCGCGTAACACTTTGGGATTTCCGTACTGACCAACTACCGCAAACCTTCAGATATGGTGTGCTACATTCTGAAAAACTGTTTATCTTTTACTGTTTCATTTTGGTCCAATTTATTGGCAAAATTAATTATTTATACTTCAGACTTCAGAATTGAAGACATTAATTTGTTACCTAGGGCAACGTTGTGCAAAAAGGGTATAAAAAGGATTAATTCCAAGGTCATAAAATCTAGAAAATGTCAGCAAATGATTTATTATGCTACTGAAAAACCACTAAACATATTGTATGATTTGACATAAGAGTGATTCTATAATTGCAGATCTATTTGATACCCAGAGTCATTTTGTTTGGCCTACTTTGATTTCATGTTTTAAAATTTCCCCAATGCATTTGTGACAATATCTGGTGATTTTAATTATGCCCCACTCTCTTCCCGTCTTCCAGTGTTTCAGCAGTTTGTCAGCTGCTCTACCAGGGAGAGGGGAGCGAAACAAGACATTGGATATTTTTTAGACAAATGACAAAGACTTGACAACTACCAAAGCAATACCTCAGCTTAGAAAATTAGAACACAAACTTGTGTTTCTCTGCCTCGAATATAAAACCTTTGTTCAGACACAACCTGTAAAGAAGAGAACTGTGAGGAAGTGGTCACATGAAACAATAGAGGTGTTTTGAGGCTACAAATCGGACGACTTGGACAGTGCCATTGACTGAGTGTGTGTGTGTGGACAACACCGTCCCTACCAGAACAGTGAAATGCTTCTCCAATAACAAACCCGGGATCACTAGTGAGCTAACTACTGAATAGAAAGCAGGGCTGTGTGGGGCAGTCTGACAGAGGTGAGGCTGCCATGCACCGGCCCTCTCACCACCAGCAGCAGGCAAGGTGTGTGACATGTCTTGCTCAAGAGGCAGACAGCAGGAATCAAACCGATAATCTCTGATTGAGTGACAAACTCCTATCACTGCCTCCACCATCATCATTGGCCGTAGGAGCTGCTTTTGTTACACTGAAAAAGAGCCTTCAGGGAGGGAGACAGATAATTACTGAAGAGTACATAGAAGCAGCAAAAGTCAAGATTAGAGGCAGCAAGAAAGAAGATGTACAGAAAAAAGAAGAAGAAATTGTAAAGGAACAATATCAATGATGTATGGTCTGACATGAAGAAGATCACAGATTTCAAGCAAAAGGAGGATCAGATCGATGGAATCTGGACGGAGCCAATGAGTTGAATTGACTCTGTCCAGCTGAACCTGTGAACTAAGAACGTAGAGGCTGCCCACAGCATCTGCAACAACTATTTGAAGTTGTTACCACATTTATTTTCCCATTGGAATTAATAAATTATCTTTGAATTTAATTGTATTGAATTAATATTTACCTTTAAAATTATTGACAGAGCATCTTGTTGTTATGGGCTGCACAGTGGTGCTGTTGGTAGAGCTGTTGCCTTGCAGCAAGAAGGTCCAGGGTTTGATTCCCGGCCTGGGGTCTTTCTGCATGGAGTCTGCATGTTCTCCCTGTGATGGACTGGTGACCTGGCAGGGTGACCCCACCTCTTGTTGTGACTTTTTTACACTTATGCTGTTCGGTATATTTGCATGATAAGTGACTGATTTACAATTATATGTTAAGCATAATTACATGATGATTATTAATTGTATTGAACATGATTGTATATAATTACAAAGGTGAAGTGAAATATATTTAAGTGCAAGACATGATTTATTTGAATAGAGGAAGTCTTTTATTTTGAAGAATGCTTAAGGATCTGTTACTGTTTTGTCACTATCTTGCTTTGTTGACTTTTGATTGCTATTGGTTACGAACAGCTGTTGCCTGTTATCAGCTGACGCCGTTCTTTTTCTCTTAAATAAATACTGAACAGAAAGGTTCAGTAAAAGAAATACGAGCCTCCGTCTTGTTTGAGAAGAAGCTTTACTCCGTAACACCTCTTGCCCAAAACATTCACTAGAGAGGCACCAGCAACCCTAATGACCCCACTAGGGGATGGATGGATTTTGTTGTTATTGTTGGTTTATTTTCCCCCCATCTTGGATTATAACATAAAACATATTTTTCAATATTCTTCTTTTAATTGTCATCATATTTTGTCTACCTAAATTTAATTTAATAACAATATTGCACTGAATTAATTAAAGTACCCCTTTTCTTAAAATGAATAAATTAATATGTCCAAGAATCTTTTGTCAGCTTTGGTACCATATTGCATGAAATGACCTCACTTCCTCCATCCTTACTAATAAAATATTTGCCTTGTTGTGAAATTTCAATCTAAAAAGCATATTATTATATCATAAGAAAAATACCATTCATTTTTATCTTGAGAGATGCTTATTTAAACGTTTTCAAATTCTGATTTCATTAAGGCCATGTACTTCTTTAAATGCATTCTAACAAGTGATTTTCTAAAGTAAATGTTTAAAATTGTCATTTTGAGTGGAATCTGCTCTAATCTGGAAACAAACCTCCAGAAAAGTGGAAAAATGCTGAAACTAACTACTTTCAACTCTGTAGCATCCAAACAACCCTGAGAATTCACTATAGAACATGACAGAGGGTAGCACTGCCCTTGAATGCATTCCTATAAGCAGCAGCACAACAGGTACAAACTCTGAAAAGTGATGGTTTTACAGAATCAGATTTTATAAAGAAAATCTGAACCTGGAAGCTGTGAGAGAAAACACCTTCTTGTTTGGATACTATGTACTGCGCTTTAGATTGTGATTTTGATAAATAAATCAGAAAAGTGTGATGTATGGTCACCATCCATGCTGAAGGGCAGTGTGTTGCTAATGCAGGAACAGATGGTTTCTAGCAGTGGGGTTTGTATACAGTGAAGCAAAGACAAACATAATTGAAAACAGAGAACGCTACAGTTCTTGCTGCATTTGTGGGATACTGTGCTGCATGAGATGTGCCTTCCTGCCTGTTGCATGTGGTTTTAGTTAGTCATATGAAACAGTAATCACTTGGGATAAACGTCACAGCTCCTTGAGTTTCTTTAAGTGTAAAATGTCACTAAAATGACTTTAGTTGGTGTATCATGAGACCAGGAAGTCAAGATATTGCCTGTTCTCTTATTTTACCAAGGTTTGTCTACTATGTAGAGCAATCAGAAATAAGCTTCAAATTTGCCCTCAGTAATTCAACAGATACTATGATTAATACACTGTGGAGGTTGAATACTTTTTAATTAAGTAATTTATAGTGTTACATGATTTTGACTTATCACATAAATAAACTTCTTCACATTGGTACAAATGTGTCTGGAGACTTGAGGACAAGGGAAGACGATGACTACACAATATGGCATTTACAGGAGAGGACCAGGGGTATGTCTGGACCAGTCGGAACCTCAGGCAGCAAAGCACTTACAACCAGTGGATGTGGATGACCAGGAGAAGTTGAAAGAAGCTTGAAAACTGAAAATAAGATCTGAAATTAAATCACAGCACAGCAACAAAATGTTCAGTCCTCAAATATGCAGTCAGCAAGCAAAGGTATATGTATAGAGGAGTTGTAGTCATGCTGTGAATATGACCCCGACCCTATCCCTAACCATAAACCTAAAAATGCATTTGGTTACTCATGGGTATGTCAAAGTAAGGAGAAAAAGATCCAGTCAGTCTAATGAGGCACACTGAGGAGATGTTGTTAATTAATATTGCTTTGTTGTTGGCTGCAGGCTTTAATGGGATTTAGCAGCAGTTGTTGTGAAGACATGTCAACTGCTGTAGGTTCTTCTGCAGGGAATGGTTCTATAATGTAGAACAGCATTGAGTAACATGAACCGTCTTAATTTTAACCAAATGTTTTCTATTTGTTTTGAAGCAGTCTATTGTCATCATGGTCAGGGTCTTTCCTAATTCTCCTCCTCTAATGACACAGCTGTCTGACACACCCAGTCTGCTCTTTAAAACCAACACCTCAGGCTAAGTTTACATCGTGACATCTTCGTGATCCAGTTCATGCACTCAAAGCTCCAGCATGACAAAATTCACCTTGCTTCTATTTCTAGTTGCTGGAACATCGATGGTCCAAGGTAAGAAACATCAAGGCAAGAAGCTGCCCTTCAACAGAGAGGCAGCTTATGTGTCAAAGGAAAAGGAAAATCTTAGGAATTACCTTCATGATTTGTTTGTTTTATGTGTGTTTGATATTCAATCTATCTGTGTGGCTTTCATCCTGGTCAAAGCAGAGGGAACCATCATTTCTAAAGGATGTCATTGAAGTTCTGCTACCTGGCTCACTTGCCTTTTGTGGATCTGAAAAAAACTTTTTGACCCTTGAAATATTTTGTGTGGGATTCTGTAGCAGGATAAGCTTCTTTTGAGGGCTGCCTCGTACGTATGGGCCCAAAGCCAGAGCCGTTTTCTGTACTTTTTGCTGGTCGAAGTCCTTTGAGACGGCTCATAGTTCTTGAACCTGTTTGTGGTGTTCATGGAAAGAATCTAAATTGAAGGTGTCTGGTTTGGTAACCTCAGGATTCTATCTTTGTTCTTTGCATATGATGTTTTGCTGCTGACTTCAGACAATCGTTCTGATATTGATATCTGATTTCCTAAGATAAACTAATTTTATTGTCAGACAAAGAATAAATCTAAGTAAATCCTGAAAGAAGCTTTCAAATGATGGAACAAGCTATCCAAACCAATCTGGCAACATTTGAAATAGTTATGAATTAATCATGATTAATCATATTTTGGGAGAAACTTAGTACAATTTCAGAAATCAGAGAAGGTCGAAAATCAAGAACTCTTTTAAAGGTCCTGCCTGACAACATGAAGTAGGGCAAAAAGCAACATTTCACATCCCAATCTAAAGAAATTCAACAACATATGAGAAGCAAAGTCACTGATATCTGATTTACTAAGATGTTTCTATGGATTTGGGACTCTAAAGAACCACACACAAGGAAAACATGGAACAGCTGAAAACCTTAAAATCAACACACTTAAATACTGTGATTTTGGAACGTTTCATGGTAAAATGGTGTGATTTTCATGGGATTTTTTGTAAGGTAAAGAGCCTGTTCTTCAGATATTTAGATGTTTCATAAATCATGACGAGGATTTAATGTGAAAAACTGACATGTGAGATTTGTTAACTTTTGAGATCACAGACCAAGACAACTATTAACCAATATAAAAAAAATATTCTGTGTCCATTGAAACACCAAAGGAAAACTTCTCCTGTCTTTCAATGGACACTTGAGAATACAATTTTTCATAAACACTTAACAGGTTAATACGACTGTCACTGAAAATATGCTTCTGTTTTAAAATGCTTTCATCCTTTAAAGTCTATCTGTCCATCTCAATAGTGTCACCTATCAAATTTTCGTATCCAGTCAGTCAGTTATTTCTTAAAGATAGAATATACTGTAAGAACATACATAGTGACAACATCTTGCTTGTCACTATGACAGTGGGGTGAAGATCATATTGACTTTGTAGATATGATTTTTTTCCTCCAGCTCCTGTTTGGACCAACAGCTGACCAGTTCTGCCTCAGCCAGGACTCAGCCCCATAATTCACAGCTATTCTTTATAGACAAAGACTTTCATTTTTCTGACTTCCTGTTTAACTCCAAATTACATATTTTCAATCAGCCAGTCAATGGTAATTTGCTTGTTGGAGGAACCTGTGCCTCCTTGACCCATTGTGAAGTACTGACTGTTGCTTTTTCTCAGGTCTGAAACAGAACCTGGCTGTGAGCCGAGTCAAACCCTGGAGTGGTAAGAAAACAAACAGCTCACACTTATTTGTTTAAGTTGTTTTTAGAATCCCAGAGCAAATCACTCTAACAGGGTGAAAGCTGAAACTAACTGGAACTCCACACTGACTGCTCATATTGTATTGTTGGCAGCCAGTTGTGATATAACAGGGTTGGAACAAACTTAGTGACGAATCCAGGCCTCCATTAAGTCTACATTTCCAAACATGAATTTGTTAGTTTGCAAAAGCCTCAAATACTCTGTGAGTTTTATTCCATCTGAATCTGGGAGTGAAAGGTTGGAAGTTAACTGTGTGTTTTCCTTAAACAGGGATCAGCTTGTTTGATTCTTTTCGTGGTAAAAGATGTTTAAATATGGTGGCATACAAAGACATTCACCCCACTGTCAGTGATTTCCTTTAAAAATCACTGACTGTGGGTCATCCACCCTTCCATCCATCCATCTAACAGACGGACGGATGTTAGATGGACATCCATCTCTCAGATAGAGAGTTACTCTCTATCTGAGAGTAACTATCTGTTACTCTCAGATAGAGTAACATGCCGAACATCCCCATCCTCAGTAACAATATCCAGTTCATTCTGGAAGTTTCCAAGGTCAGAAGATGTGAACAGCCTGTTCATCAAGTGTCTTCCTCTCGTTTGGAAATTCCCGGGAAATTCCCACAAGGAAACTCATGAGGTTAAAGAACCTCCTAATGGAACAGTGAGACTGATTTCAGCCACTTCAATCAAGTATTTCCTTTTCTGAATCATGATCTTCTTGCTTGTGACTATAGTTGAGGACCTGAATGCAAGCTGACTAATAACAGGAGAAGTTCGCCTTTGGATCAGTTTTTTTCTTTACATCAACATTTTAGGAATACTCAGATAAAGGGATATTCAGAGGTTTTCTGAATATGTAATAAATCCCTGTTTTTGTGGGTTTTATGAACTGGAAGACCAAATTATGTAAAAATAAACAAACAAATACTTGAAACTATTCAAAACTGTGGGCCCTGACTCTATAACCTATGAAAGTTTAACTTTCTGAAGCCACCCTGAGGAGGAAACCCATTTCAGCCGCTTGTATCTGTGACCTCGTTCTTTCGGTCATGACCCAAAGCTCATGACCATAGATGAGGGTGGGAACGTAGATCGACCGGTAAATCGAGAGCTTCGCTTTTTGACTCAGCTCTCTCTTCACCACGACGGACCGGTACAGACGCTGCACCAATCCGCCTGTCGATCTCCTGCTCCATTTTACCCTCATTGGTGAACAAGATCCTGAGATACTTACTTTCCCATGATATTCTAATTTTTTAGAAAGACTTTTTGGAAACTCATCATAGGCACCTGCAATCTACATAAAATCCTCTGGTAGTTGGCAGTTCTTAGTATTGCAACCAAATTTTATTGAACTGCAATGTTATGCTCACAACAATTTAGCAATGTGACACAGAAAATGGTTGTATTAGGCAGCAAACCACTAGCAGACACATTTCAATCTTTTTCCTTTGCAAAAAGAGATTGTGAAAAGGGGAAATGTCAACATCATCTGTGAAAAAGTAAATGTTTCACATAAAAACCCATAAAATGCTAAATGAACTTTCAATCACTTTGATAAAAGCGTGGCTTATTCTAATGTAACAGACAACAGCTTATGATCTAGAAACAACAATCTTACGTACCATTCGCAACTGCAATTTTTTCTTGTCCATTTTGGAAATAATTATTGAAATCAGTTGAAACCGAGATGTACATAAGATACAACATACATTTTTTGGGTCAGATTCAAACATTCTCAAATATTTGAGCAGAATTGCCATGTGCTAGATGTTTTCTGTTTCCTTCCACAAGTTTCTCACAGTAGTTTGCTGGAATTTGAGAGCATTCCTCCTGATAAACATGGTGGGTCACGTTTGCTCACACAGAACTTTTCAGCTCTGACCACTCACATTTTATGACTTGACATGCTGTTTTGATATTTTCACATCATGATGCCACTCTTTATGGTGAAGTGCACCAGTCCCTCATGCTGTAAACCAGCTGGTGCCTGTATGGTTGTTGTTGCTCAGGATTTTGGGCTTTCCTTTTTTCCTCCAAATGTAACAATTTTCCATTTGGTCAGAGATCCCTGGTAAAAAAAAAGGATACTTTAGAATACTTCAAACATACTTAACTTTGTGAAAGTACACAAATATACTAATTATTACTACCTATAAGTATATCTGAAGTATAAGAACAATACACTTGTACCAATTTCGAAATTAGTACTTTAAACACACTTAAACATAATTGTACCAAAATACACTTTTAATATACTAAATAAAAGTATACTTTAAGTTAACAAAATATGAATGAATATGTATGAACTTTTAAGTGCCTTAATAATCTTTTACTATTTATTAAAATTGCATACAATAAAACAGGATCATCATGATGTAATTTTTAAGAAAGTACCCAATCAATTTTCAGGTGTGTGATGTAAAAGCTTATAATCAACGGCATTAGCTCCAGTTCATACTCCAGCCCAGATGGTGGCGGTATTGCACACTTTCATTTATTTAAAAAATGCCACAAAGAGAAGAAAAAACTTGAACAAAGGGAAGATAACAGACGCTGTTCAAATTCGCCATTTTTACTCTCATAATGTTGCCTTAAAAGTAGAGAGGGCCTTAACAATAGTTATTAATTTTGGTAAATTCAAGCTGGTGACGTCCTAATCCGAGTTGGACGACAACACAACGGGACAGCAACCGATGGAAATGAAATGTGTGTCACAAAAGGAGCCTGGATGGACGAAGGCTGCTAACGTGTTGCTAGCTGGTGGTAAGTTTGCTTATTAATTATCTCAGTTTAATTATAAACAGTGCAGTAAAGATATATAACTTACGTTGGTTTCTTAAATAAATATTTTATCAATTTTATTGTGACTTGTATGATTATTACCATAGGAATCATTCAGCTTCATGTTATAACTGCATGGAGGCGGTTTGTTGCGACTTATACTATAATTCATAAACTAACATGGTTTTAATTAAGCTCCATATGACAGAGAGACTTTGATATTGTGAGGTTGTTGTTCTAACTCGTTCATCAATGTTTTTATCTTCAACATATGTTTTCAGTCTAACTAAGCAAATGAAGATGAAAGAGGAAGCCAGAGAAATCGGGTGTCAGAAACCTAAAGACTTTCTCTCTCAGAAGCAGCTCTGACTCCACCAGATCACCAACCAGCTCTGAGGATGAACCTCCACATCGTCTTAATGATGTAAGTTTGTTTTTTCAATGAGGAACTAGCCACATTTTCAACAACAAAAACTGCTGGTACTAACACTAAGTGCTTAATAAACATGATTTGATTTAAAGGTAACTGGAAAGAATTTTTCTCCTTGTTAATCTAACATTTCTCTTTTTTTTTTTATTTGTTGTTGACTTTCAGGGCCCTGTAAGTGACCTGTCCAGGATGAGCCCTGCCTCTCATCTGACGGCTGCTGGAGATGGGCACCACCAGCCCCCCTCACCACCCTGCAAGGATCAGTGTGTTCAGATCAGGGATGGAAAGATTTTAAGGTAGTTTGTCTCCTTTAGTCCACACTTAAAACAGCTGCATAGTTAATGCCAACATCAACTGATTCTATGACATTACTGACTATTTTTTTTCTACTTCTAACATAAACAGGCAAAGAAGACACCCAGAAATGTTTTTCCACCCCAGGCATCCGGTCCCAATCATCATCAGTTATTATGATGTCACATACATGGCGAGTTCACAACGTCTTGAAATTGTAAGTATTATTTTTTTATTTGCCATTTTTCTGTTCTCTTTAAATGCAAATGCTTTCTCTGTTTAATTGCTCTATTGTTCTTTTTTGTAGGATTCTGTAGGTGCAGTGAACTGGAATGTTCTGCCATTGATCCTCACTTTCATGTTTTATTGTCACTTAAATTTTCATGTTCATTGTGTTCACTTTTGATGTGTAAACTGATAATTTATGTAAAGTTCATAAAGTTGTGAGTAAAATTGGACAATTTTAAAATGTCTGTAATAAAAAAATATTTGAATTACCTTGGGCATCTTGTGTAATTAATCTTTCCATGTAATTTTAGCCTAAAACAATGTAAGTACTGTAGTGTAGTTATGCATGTCATGTATAAAATAGTTACGTAGGAATAAAGACAAATTAAGAGTAATTAAAATTGTAGTTTATCAATAGCAGCGAATCCAAAATAAAAATGAAGTGTAATTTAAATACATTATTATATTAATAGTATATTTAAAATATATTTGAAGTATATTTAATATATATATATTTAATATAATTTTGAGACATAATATAATACTCAAAATATAATTATATCAAAATGTAATAATAAAGTTCTGAAATATGAAATTTAAAAAGTATACTTTAAGTGCACTAAGTATACTTGAAGTTGTTCCAAAAAGTACATATAGTATACTAATTTTAAACAATTTAAATACTACTAAAGTATACTTAGTACAAAATAAGTTGTTCCAAAATAGTACAGTTGAAGTACATTGATAAAAGTATACTAAAGTATACTTTTTACCAGGGTTTAAAATGGGTTTAATACCTACTGCAAGACAAACAAATCCTTGGTCTGCTGTAGCCAGAGAGATGAAGCTTAATTGCTGAGCTAATAAAAGGACAGCTGTTGTGTGTTCTGAGCTGTCAATGACTCAAAATGTTTCTCTAAGATTTCTTTTTTACAGGACACTCCTCAGTGACCAAGCCAACTAAACCCCCCTGACCCCCAACAGCAGGTCAGTGAATCCAACTGCATTTAATTTAACTTGATTTTTGGTTAAAGTATTCGTCCCTGTCTAAATGTGTGCTTTTTTTAAAATCTTCTCCATGTTCAGCTGCTCTGGGTTCAATCTTGCAGACGCTCTGAAAACAGGTTAATCCCACTGATTAGCTCAGGAGTCTTTGATGTTTCATGTTACTGAAGGATGGGAGATGAATATGGATGAAGATGTGCTTCAGTGCTGCAGCTTGGATTAACATCATGTGAAGCTGACCCAGTCTGTTCTTATTCTCAGGTCCACAAACTTCTAAACCATCTGGAGGAAGTGAGTCTGATCTCCTCCAGATTATATTAAGATAAATCAGAACACACCCTCATCCTGACTTCATACAGTGTGAGATATATCAGACAGAAGTCACAACCTTTTGTGTTTCCAAACTGAAAACACTGTATATGAACATGAAAAAAATCCTCATGATTACCAGTATTTTCTCAAAATTTGACACAAACTGTGATCCTTAGAATGAGCCCTGCACAGAGTAACTGTGGCTCAAAGGGAAATGTAGTTTTCCTGCAGTCTAAAAGATGTGGGTTCAGTTCTGGTATGTGTTGATGATCCTGGGAGAAGAACTGAACCCTAAGTTGCTACTCTGTGTATGAATGTGAATGTACTTGGATGATTCTCTATAAACCCAAATATTTTCAAGTTAAAATGAAATGAATTATCTAATTATTAACTGTCTGATGTATTTTCTATAATCAGATGACTCTGGATTCAAACTAGAGGATGCCCTGCGCCCAGGTAAAGCTGTCAGTCATGTGTGTTTATCAATAAAAATCCAAAAATTGTTTCAAAATCCAGACTTTCTCAATAACTTTACTTCTAGTATTTTTACACATCATCCTGAACACCTGTATGAAATGAGTGGTGATACATGTGATCTAAAGCAACTGTTGCTGAAGGGATAGTTAAAGCCCCATATGTAACATCTGTATTCAGCACCGTTTAATCAGAGCCACTGCATTAAAGTGGCTCAGAATATAAAGACGTTATGATTCCCACTTATAAGAAACTGTTCGTGAATCAGGGGTTACTGTCAGAAATGACTTATTTTTGAGCAGAGGGCGCCACCATGTGGACAGATGACATAGCTAATGCATCCCAGATCTGAAGATCCCAGTAACCTGGGTCTAAGTTAGTCTTTCCCAATCTTAATTTTTCATGACTCTGAAACGTAAACAGCAGAAATAAGGGAAAAAATGACAAAGATCTATTTAAATTACTTTGGCTACTTCCAAAGGAAAAGCCATATATCTTAAATTATCTGTCCTATTCAACAGTTGATGTAAATTATGAAGTGAAAGACAAATTAAATTAAAATGAATAAAAAAATATTTTATTTATCCAAAAGGAATATTAAATGTCTTCATAACTCGGGTATCTTCAGAGAGCCGTTGTGGTGGTGATGTTGGACAGGAGGGATCTCTATCACAGTTAGTCTTGCAACAAATCTGAAGAGGAATATTTTATTTGAGCTTTTGAGATGCTAATCAGCTGCTCCTGGTTGTACAAGCAAAACTTTGTAGCCAGTATTGGTTGTTTGAGTGTCTTAGCGCTGTCAATCAAGCTCATGTACTCTACTTAATATACTAAAGAAGAAACAACTTACTGTTACAGGACAGCTGTTTATTCGCCCTAGTCAGTGGTTATGCTAACTAGTTTGAGCATTCATGACAGGTTATGTTAGCTACACCTTGGCAGAGAGCAAGGAGGTGAAGGGAAACAGTTTTAACAAATATGTAAGAAAATATGTTTTCTAAAAGTTACATAAGCACCTTTAAGTGTCTGAGTACTAATGTTCCCAACAAACATCTGGCCAGAAACAAAATAGTTTTAAAATGTGGGAAAGTTCAAGATGTTCTTTTTTGAAAGACAATATTACATCCTTTTATGAGGGGCTGTTTAGGACAAAATCTATGGCTTATTCCAGTTCTAAGGCTGCTTACGCCTGAGTAGAGCCCCATGTGAACCGACGAGCCCTTGAGCAGGGAGCGGTAGAGAATGGCTGGCCGAAATTAGCGTTCATAAATCAGATTAACCTTGAGCTAAACACATTGTGGAGCTCCAATATCTAACTTGAAGATAACTTCACTGTGGTATAACGCATGCGCGATCTGATCTTCAAATTATGCCCCGCCTCTTCCGTGACACCTGTCACACATACGAAACTGAGTCTCTCACATACAAAATAATGAGTCTATTTTTCAGTGATTCTTGAGAATAGGGACAAAATGGGTTTTAATTTTTCCATAATTTTTTTTATTTCTTCTCAACCTTATGCATGCAAATATGACAAATAATGTTTAGGAAATGTAAAGATGCTAAGGTGCAGGCTCCCAGTTGCAACATTTAAAAAAAAAAAAAAAAAATTTAATCGACCTGACCTAGAACGTTGTCATCACCATCTGACAAAAATAAATAAAAAATAATTTTTAATTACCTTATTAGTGATATTTTTACTAATTTTACAGACAAACGCTTCTCAAGAAACAAAAGAAATATTTAATTTAAAACCAAAAACAACAAAAAGGCCATCTGATGGAGTTGACACAGAACTGAAGGTGGTGACAAACTAGTGAATAAAATGAAAAACTTGGTACATGTGAAGTAATGCAATTCATGTAAAATACATTAAAATGAATTAATTTCACATTTAAGTGAGATTTGACAACAATTTCACTGAAAGAGTCAGAAAAACTCTGATGGAGTTGAAAAAAAGCCAAACTACCTGAATTTATATGATGTTACTCTGAAGGAGGCCATATTGTAGCTCATCAGGTCCATGAAATCTTTAGTTTACCAAAATTAAGCTTTTATTTCACAAAATTTCATCAAAGTTTTGTAAATGATCAGTTATGGAGTTGACACATCATGGTTGTGACAAGTAATTTAGGAATAAAACAGAAGAAAAAACTAAAGAATAACATAAGCTAACCAGAGCTAACTAGCCCTGTGAGCAAAGGAAGAAAAAAGATGACGTCATGGGGTCCTCAGAAGTTCTGGTGCCCCCCAATAATGCCTGATTTTTCTACATTCTTTTCATTTCTAACGGTGTTGACAAAAACTAGGGACAAATTTCAATGGAGTTGGAAAATATATAAAAATGATTTTAATTCAATTTATTGATACCTCTATAATTATTTATATGACTACTTATACTTAATTGTCACAATATATAATTTTAGTATTTCTTTAATTGTTTTAAACTATTATAATGTATTGAGTTCTGCTCCTGGACAAAGGCTTTTACAGGCATCATCACCGACTACAATGCTTAAAATAAAAAAATATTCAGCAAATACCAGGAAAATATACATTGTTGTGCTCACATGGCCCAGGTTAGTTGAGTCAGATATTTGAAGAAATTATATTTTGTGTATATTTTATTCAAATTTTGTGCTTTATGCATAGGACCTGTTTTGTCCCTATTTTCAAAAATCACTGATTTTATTAGTTTATATGTGCAATCTTAGTCTTTGTGACTAAGACAAAAAGTTGTTCGAGTTTGTTATATTTTAGTATTGTATGTGCGCAATTGTATTTTGTGTATGAGTGTTAGAGAAATATTGTATGTGTGTGCGCAATTTGAGTATTTTTTGAGTGTGCGTGAGTCTTTCGTAGTGTGAGAGAGACAAAACATAGATTTTGTCCTAAACTGCCTCTCATAACCGTTAGCCATGTTCGTTTTCATTAAAAACCAAAAGTCTTTTTTCGACCTTCACCGCCTGTCAGTCAGAGCCATCACTGTGTTATTAAACCAACACGTGATGGTTGGCAGAACTCGGTGACTCAGTGTGTTGGCGGACCGGACCACGCCCTCTCTGGCTGACACACCCAACCCGCTGCAGAGGCCGCGCTGACTCACAGTGTAACTCTATACCCGTTTCAACTCGGCTCAGCGCAGGGAAACAGACTGGTGGCCACAAATCCTCGGAGCTCACGAGTACTGGATCAAAACCAGTAAAAACTTCAGGAGTATCTCCAGTCGGTCTCAGGATGAATTTTTGTCTACGGATACTTTTCCTCCTTTTGCTCATCACTGCAACATTAACGCAGGATGGTGAGTTTGCTGTTTGAAACTTTTAGTCTCTTTCTTTGTGGGGGGATTCAGAATGTTTTAGTGCAGGCGCGTTGTCTGTTGAGACAGACAGACAAAAAATAAATAAGTGTATCCGTCAGAAACTTTTATTATCACAGAAACAAAGTAGCAGGATGAAAGAATGGGGGAAAGTAGGAGTTAATCAAAGTGAGCGCTGATTTTTCCATTAGGTTATTTTTGCGCTCAGCTTCATGCTTCAGTTTTTATAGGGTACATAAATAAAATCCTGGAACTGATTACAGTAACACAGCAGTTCTGAATAGAAAAGGAGGATTTAGGTGGATCTACGTTGTTCATCTGCAAGAAGTTGGGAGAGTTTTAGTGTTTTGTTTAGTACACGGGTTTCCTTTAACGAAGTTTATTCTATAGATAATTTTGAAGTGCAGCCATTTTCCAGTTTACATTGTTGTTATTTGATAAGTTGTATATGCTCTGAGTAATTTAATTTTTTTCTGGATTTCTGTGTTGTTTGATAGTTTAATTTAATCTCAAGTGTCAAAGAAGATTGGGACGGATCTTTATTGTAGTCAGAAAGTTGAATGAAAACTTTAGAAACTAAGTTACCAAGTACCATTTTTAAAGTGAAACGTTAAAAAGTTGTAAAGGTTTATTTCTGAGAAGAGGAACACAGATCTCTGAATCATAAAATGAAGCACAAAACCTTTTAGTCTGTAGAAGCATTTAAGAGGAAAAAGTGATTTATTCATCAAAAGTATATTTAAGTTCTTGTACAGAAGAGTTTTGTGTGTTTTTTTGTTTGTTAAAGGACAGAATGGAAACAGTTTACAAGTAATCTAGACTAGAGCAATCATGGATCATTCATGAAGCTGAGAGAATAGTTGAGTTTAATCTTTAAAAAACAAAACTGTGTCATCAGCATGCTGGCAGACCTTACATTCTCTGACAATATTCCTTCAAAAAGATATTTCTGCAGGTAGGAGATTATATCGTTGGTTATGTCTTCACAACCTGGAGCTAAAAAACGTTTAGTGTCTGACATGGTGAACTGTGTTTGACTGTTTTGGATTCTTTGTTGCAAGAAATAAAACCTCAAACCTCTGAGCTCACAACATCTGAATCATCAATAAGTTATAGAACAAGTCTAATATTACAGCTGCTGTGTCCCACAAAACCATTTATTATATTATCAATAATATATCAGGCTTAGAGGGATAATGACTTGCTTCATTAGATTTCTCTGGATATCCATGGATGTTAACCTTTGTATTTCATTTCATTGGGGGAAAGACATGCATCAAAGAAACGCTTAGCTGGCCTTTTTAGGTAAATCAATCAGGTCATCAATCATAACATTTCCTATAAAAGCTGGCAATACATTTACAGAGGGTCAGCACTGAAGTACATTCAGCTTTCCTTTTATTGAGCATATAAATGCTCCTTTAGAAAGATCTCAACAGATCATTTATCCAGGTGTATTTAAGATATTTTTGGATTTTAATTCCTTTGCATGTAAAACTGGATATTTTTTGTTGGCTTGTCTTTATTTAATTCCCTTTTATTTAATGGTTAATAATGGTTAATGGAGGGAAAGTGTTGTTAAATTTGTTAAAGTGTTTAGTTTATTTTGCAGCTCTCAAGTTGGAAGGAAGTGAATAGAATTTGAAAATTAGATAAATTTCTCTTCCAAATAACAAAAGTTACATATTTATGGTGGATGATAAAAAGTACACCTGAGGGTACTTGTTATCATCTGTTAACCATGGATCTCTGTTCCATGGTTAACAGAGATCTCTTAAGTTTAGTATCAAAATATGTTTCCGGGAGAAAAATCAGCATTACAGTTTTTGCACGTCAACAAAAGGCCTTTCTTCTGAGTGATGTCTTTGATGAACCAGTTTAAAATTCATAACAATTAGCAACAGAGATTGAAAGAGAGATAAGCTCCTGAAGAAGCTGATATTTGAAATCAACTTCTACATGAAAGAGACGGATTGAAAACTGGTGAAATCTAAATCCTGAGGAGAGCAAAGCAATAATGCCACTACACCCATGTATGGGCGTAGCTGCTGCTAACTGCAGGATATCTGCCAGGTCAGGCCGATAGTTTCTTCTCTTCATGAAAAGGAACCACTCTGCTTGTTATGATGAAGAAACTTCCATTCTTTTGTTACTCTCCATACAAAGTCTCTGGACCATCCTTATCTTATGTCTTTGTCTTTTTCCAACATGAATCTTTATAAACCACCTTTTCATGTGGCTCTGCTATTCAATGCTTCTGAGAGTTCTGTTTTCTAGGACTGTGGCTTTCATGACAGTTTGACTTCTTTTTGTAAACTCGTGTCAGTTTTTGGTTTGAAGCATTGTATGCTAGAACAATTTTTCCCTCTGGTTTTGGGAGCTGTGCAGCTGAAAGGATATTTTTCTCATTCAGTCTTACTTTTGGACAGTTGTTATGTTTAATCATGGCTTAAAATTAAATTTTGTTTCAATTATTTTTGAATTGAATTAAATTCAGTTTTTTGCATCATGGTGCCTCGTATAGATTGCTACTGCTACTCTGAATCCAAGGTTATCTGTTAGAATATTGCAGCTGGTTTAGATTTTGTTTCAGTTATTTCTCTTTGTGGTGGAGATTTTTTAGAAATTTTTGTCGTTTTTGTGGACTACCATCTGGGTGGTTTATCATTAGCTACAGTGGAGGGAAATGCCATCTGCTTAAACTTCTGGATCACATCACTAAGGTTTACCTTAACACCAGATTTTTAATAATCTACGTTAAAGATTCCAGTGACTGCATGTGCTCTCCTACAAGCCCACCATCTCGGTTTTCCTCAAGCTTTATTTATCCATCAGGTCACAGCCGTGAGGCTAATCAGCTGAAAAATTGAACAACTTTAATAATTTGTGGCTTGAAATTGCTGCTATTTCTGATAAAGTGCTTGAAGCTGGTTTAGAGAGTGGTCCAGGCAGCAGGTGGAAACATGGCTGACAGTAAACACTGTATGTTCACCACCAGAAGGTAACTCACTCATTCAGACTTGAAAAGACTTGAACATAACTTGCACTGTTGATGACTGAAAGTGTTTCAAACGTGTTTGGGGTTGACCAAATGATCCAAATGTCTTTGCTTTAACTACATTAAGTTAAGAAAGTCCCATTGGTTCATATTTTTAGTCTAAGTAAAAATTCGGACTGACTAACCTTCAGCAGGTGTGTGCGCAGGTGGCCACTCAAACTGTGGTCAAGGACCACTTCACACCCACTGCTGAAAAGCATCACTTTTAGTTTAAATAAAAGCCACTCAGAAAAGAAGATTTCTGTTGTAAAAACCAAAGAAGAGAACAGCAAACTGAAGCAAAATGCTTGTGGCATCTTGTGTTGTTTTCCATTTTCCTCGGATGGCCTTGGCACAAGATTGAATTCCAACCAGACCAAGTTTTACTTACTTATCTTCACTCATAAAGATTTAGATGAGTGATGTTGAGAAACTACATTTTTTCCCTCTATGAGTCCTGACTTTAGGTTGCCTTCTTGCTGATTTATTTTCCTTTACAAACCCCATAATGAAAACATCCATCTCCTGTGTTAATGTTTAAAAAGTTGTGATAGTAGATCTGGAAATCAAGATATTTAGAGGGAGGCAAGTCTCTCAAGAAATGAAAATTGCGCATCTCTAGCCTTCCCCCTTCCTTTTTTCCCTGGAGCTTTGATCCCAGCATGTTGTTTGACCGGTTTTAACATTTGCTTGGAACAATAATACTGTGATATGTCTACTACAGAGGACTACTCATGATTTTCACACTACATAAAAAGGCAAATATGTAACATTTCCACCTGCTGCTGCACACCCAACCATTCAAACATGTGGGCAGTCTGTGGAAACAAAGCACCTGTCTTTAATTTCTCTTTAGGATAAATAAAGTATTTTTGATTTTGAATTGAATTTATTCAGTAGAACATCTGGAAGATGTGTTCAAGCGTCCCCAGACTCCGGTCACCCTGCCACACCTTCATCTGCAATACAATCTAAAGACCAGGATCAAAGCGGGCTCTGTGATCATGTGAATAATTAAATATAATGTAGGAGATTCTGTTCCATTAAATGCATCATTGAACACAGGACTTGCACTTTTGTCTTAACATGTCACAAATGTGACATTATTTAATTTACATTAAATAGGAAGTCATGTTTTGCTGTACATGACCACAGGGAAACTTAATTAAATGATGAAGATATCAAAAACCTAGTTTTGCTGCCTAGAAGCAAAATACAGTCAAACAAACATATAACGTCATTATCAGAGTATAAATAAATACTTTGTTACTGCTGTTGTATGCTTGAAAATCTTTATCAATCAGTGTGCAAAAACTTTCCAAATTTCATTCAAGCAGAATATTTATGTTTAGATCAGATACTTTAGCCTTGCTTGTGTGCTGAAAGCACCATACAAATCCCAAAAACTGTTCACCAAAAGCAGAACAAATCCAAGCAGATCCTACTTAAAAAAGGATCCGTTAGGGTTCACCCTGGCATGGCCCGCTCTACTGCCTGGGTTACTGGTTCTTATGAAGTCTTAAAGCCCATCTTCTAAATGCTGAAGACAATTAGAACCATAGACATGAAAACATAAACAGCTCATTGAGCAGGCTGGCCCATGCTGTGATACGACACAGCGTTCGCCATTTTGGACATGGTGTACCTGCCAGTAAGCTAATACAAGTAAATTGACTGAACTTGATAAAGCGCCGTTCGACAAAGTATTTTACATTAATACCTGTCAGTGACACATTCTCTCACACACCCTAATTTATTGGGGAATCAAAGAAAGCACTAACGGGAGTGTTTCTAGCATTTTCATGCAATTATTTAGTTGTTTTCAGGGCTTTCTGAATACAGAGCATGTTTACATTTGATACAACTGATTCTGATACGTTGTTTTTGTATTGATATTGAAGAACACACACACCTTGAGGGGTGTATTCATTAACATATTTACACAACTCCACAATTCTATGTGCATTTGTCATTTCAACAAATTAATTTTTGGACGGTATTTTATTGTAAAGACAATGAACTTTGATAAATCAGCTACATATTTTTCTTACTATTTTCAGGAAAACAGCTTTTGTTACAGTATGATATTCTAACTTTGCTACAAACAGTTTAAACAATGTGTGAGAGGAGACACTTCTGGGCAATTTAGTTTTATTGGAAATATTTCCTGGTTGGTTAGAAGCTAGTTTCTGTCCACAAGATCAAGGAATTCTGCTTGTAAAATTACGTTATTTTCTTTCATCCTTACCTGTGAAAGGTAATGCCAGTGGATCTGGTTGGTACTGTAAGACGGTTGAAACAAGGCCACACAGCACATGAATTGGGACCTCTGATCACGCCACTGCACATTCAAGATGGTAATGACTCAACGTTCAATGAGGCGTCTAATCATGTGTATGATTAGAACCACCTGCAGCCTGGATTCAGACCCGCTGTTCTTAAAGTTTGAATGAATATGAGGCTTCAGTGATCATGTTGTCTGTCCAGAGCTGCTATGAACAGAATTTACAAGTTCTGTTTGGAAACTTAACCATGACCAGTGAAGGAAAAATGGTGCTCTCCTGTGAAAAGGATATTCTTCAGCTGAGACCATGCTGAGTTATGAAACATCCAGCTGATGTTTGGTCTGTTTGAAGTTAGTCGGTTAACATGTTGAACTCTGACAGAGTTTTAGGCAAAGTCACTGTGATTTTAATGGAACCATTTCTTCCATCCATCCATGATGTGTTGGCATTCACATGTAAAATATGTAATTCATTCACATGAAATATGTAATTCTAATTTAATGAGAAAACACTGGCAGGTTCTGGTTTTTTATAAATTGCATGTGAACAGCCAATCAGTGCAAGGGAAATGAATGACTGCTATATAAGCACTAGCCAATAAGGTGTCAAGTAGCATTGCCCATACCTATTTGAGATGCATACTTTTGAGGAATAATTTGGAGTTATCTTTCACAGAAAGTTACCCACAGACATGATCTAAGTCAGTAAGGTTCGTTCACTGCTGGAGCTGAAAATTTAACTTAATGTTGACAATTACTGACGCAGATATGAAGTGTGTCTTCAGGCAAGTTTTATTTGTTAGGATATTTAACTCATCAACAACCAATGACCTCTAAGGTTCAAATGGATCATAACCTTGAAGACGGTGACATCAGTGACCATGAAAGTACCATAGATGTTCTGGATAGAACTAGATAGATGCATAGAAAATGTCCAACAGATGAAAAGTTGTTTTAATTCATCCTGTGTCCATTTACTACAGTGTTCAGGTCAATGTTAGCATAGTTAGCTATGTCTAACAAAATAAGAAAGACTGAAATGGAGAAATATTTTCAGTAACTGAAAAGAATAAAAACGGTAAATAATGTGGAAAACTGTGAGTAACTGGAACTATTAATCTAATACAGACTGAAATTATATGTATAATATCTTTATTTTCATTTTTGTGGATCTCTGCCTTTCGAACTGATGTGAAATAGTTTCTTTTTCCTCACAACAAGTTTACATCAGCTGTCGGCAAATTACGGTACTCCATAAATGTTCTGGCAGCTCTTTACCAGAACAGTCCCACCCAACTGATGGTGGGATAAAACACCATCAGTTGTTCAACAATAATTGACTAGATTTTTTGAAAATGGTATCTTCTGCTGAGCATTATTACCCAATCGATATCTACATAATCACAATATAATATAATACAATATAATACTTTAACCTTCTGCACCAAAAATTACCAAACTACTACTACTACTATCACTAATGCAAACTAAACTAAAACTATAAAACTAAACAATATTTAACAACTAATAAAAACTTGCAAACATACTGTAAAAGCTAATTGAAATTAACTGAGTCAGACAAACAAAAAGTCAGGATGCAATAAAACAAAACTATAATGAAAAGTATCAAACTATCATAACCCTGGTTCAGGTTAGAATTCCTGATGTTAATGTTTTATCTTTGCTACTAGCTATTCAATCATAATAGAGTAGCTTGAGTTGAGTTGAAAGTGTTTTTACACTTCAGAAGAGTTTCCCTTGCTGTTGGTCAGGGAGAGTCAGCTCTTTGTATCCAAAGCTCCCAGCTTTAAATAGTTTGCGCCCAGAAAGCCTTGCAGAACCCTCTCTGATGACTCATGCTATTTAAAGCTGCTTTGCACGTCAGTCACTGCTGCCATGGGAACCACCAAATAAATCTATCATTATAGATTTTTTTTATAGATAGATCTGAGTTCTTCTCACAGTCTGATATAGCAGACTAAACCTTTTCTTTTTACTTTATATTCAAAGGACCTGAAGGGGCTAAATGCCAGAAGGTTACACACACTAACAGTGCTGCGTCTGCTCCTAACTGGTTAGTTGACACATGCTGATGTCATGACTTTGTAAGCTTCTGATAGGTTCATGTACATCAGTCATAGGAAGGCACTATAGTTCAGTCAGGAGGAATGGCCCAAATTACTGTTGTTAAAGGATTCTGGAAGCTGAAGTCAGAGAGTTTGAAGACAATTCTACCAAATACTGAGGAAATAGATGGACATTTCTGGAACGAAAAGGAATAAATTGGCTGACATTCAGCAAATGAAATATTTTTTGTGATCATAACTAAAACTGTAGAAGTTTAATCTGATTTTATGTCAGTATATGTACATGTGTAACACTGTGTAACTCTAACCATGGTACTCTTTGTCATACAGGATTTGATCTCTCAGACGCTCTCGGACCTGGTGAGAAACTTTCTGTTTGAGCACATTGCTAATTTAGATGACTGGAAGCAGAATCATCAACTCTGCATATGCACTTTCATTTGTTTTAGACCCAACACCAGAAAAGCCCAAAGAGCAGCCAGGGTCTCCGAAGCAATCTGGAAATGATGGTTTGTATCTTGGCATGCATCATCTCAGCCTGTTGATGCATTATTGCAACCCAAACAGACCACATCTATCTTCCTGTTTCTGTTCATTACACAATGTTATAAGGTTAAGCTTTCTTCCTAGAGGAAGTGAAACATTAAACCACAGCATTGTTGCAGGAAACACCAGTTCTGTCTAACGTTGTGTTGCTGATGGTGAGGCAGCGTGTTGGAGTGGCTCTATTATATTAGGTCTGATTTGTTCATCATTGTTTGGTTGAGGTATTGCATGTTAGGACAATTATTCCTTCTGGTTTTGGATGCTGTGCAGCTGAAAGGATTTTTTTTTCAGTTGTTTTGATGCATAATCATGGCAAAAAGTTATTGTTTTTAGTTTTGGATCAAATTGAATTCAGCTTTTAGCTTAGTCAGCTTCTCCTATTGATCTTTGCAGCTACGTCACTTAATCAGACGAGGCACATGACGGACGCTGAGGGATGAGATTGTTTGGCTGCGTTGCAAACTCCAGTCAATAGTGTGTCAAATTGCAATGTGGCTAGGTTTTTCAGGATTATGTCTCTTCAGTGTTTCCACAGATTTCTAAAGGACTTTCAAAGAGTGTGAAATGACTTTGGACAGTGAGTGCGACTTGCTGTGTGTGTGAGAAGCTACAGAAGTAAAACTTCAGAATACTCAGACGCAGATTGGCATTTGTTCAAGGCAAGGGTGGTGAGGCAAGAAAACCACTGAAATGCCAGCTTTTCTCTTCTGCATGTTATGACTCAGATGTTGTCACGCACAGGTTGCTATGACTACCCTTTCATAAATGAAACCACATGCACTTCATGTAGCTGCAAAGTGTGACGTGTCATCCTGTAGAGAACTCATCTTGTTAGCAGTGAATTAAGGTTTCTGATTGGACAGAAGAATGACCCAATATGGCTGGATGTGGTTTTATTTTCCTGAACGCTGTAGAACATGTGGAACAAATTATGCAGTGGCTGAGTTTGTTGAGCATGTTTTACTCAGAGTACAGCCTGAAGTCATCAGACAGGTTTGAAACTGGACTTTGTTTTACCGTATGCTCAGGTTGCATGAAGTGTGTGTTTTGCAGAATGACTGAAAGAAGTTTTGTGCTGCAGGGATAATCTGTTTCCATGTGAGACGGGTTGTGTGATCAAATAGAAAAATCCCTGCAATGTTAATACTTCTCCTGTCCTCAGGTGGGCTGGACCTCTCCGATGCTTTTGGACCAGGTAAGACACAAATTTGCTTTCCAGAAACTTTCCTAACACCCATCTAACAATGGATTCATTACCTCGTGGCATTTATTATGTCATTATTAACATTAGGTTTTTTTTGTACAGATCCAACGCCTGCTCCCAAAAAGCCAAGTTCTGGAGATTCTGGTAGGCTGAGGTTTCATTCTCTGCTCTTAAAGCATGTAGAGAGCTGAAAGCTAAACTGGAACCAGGTTTACCTGTTTACATGTTGGCAAAGCGACCTGATGGGTGTGTGTCCTGCTGCAGGTGGCTTTGGGTTTGACCTGGAGGACGCTCTCAAACCAGGTAGGCCATGTGAAAATCCTTACACACCTGGAGCTTTCCCTCATTTATAGATTCTTAGGGGGGGAAAAGGGAACAAATGGACAATTTTTCACATTTAGGATCACTACTGTACATCAAGGCAACTAATATACAAAATCAGTTGTCTTTGTCGCAGTTGCTATACAAAATCACATTAATTTGTTCTTGTCATGTTGTTTGGCTCTTCTTGTCTCAAGCAAACATTAACATTTGGAATAAAAGTGCCAGAACTGAATCCTTGTTCCAGAATCATTTCCTTCTGTGATAGACTTCCCTTCTCTAACTTCACAGACATGATGTCCTCTCTGTAATCACACACATGCAGAATCTTGATTTAATATTTAAGATATGTGTACACTCTTAAAACAAATGTGTTCTTTCTCAATACATTTTATTTTTATCTTGTGTTGTTTTAGTTCAACAGCTATGTGTTAAACCATTGACCAATCACTGATTGTTTTTTATTACATTTGATGTCAACACTTTTGTTTTCAGAGTATACCATTTCAACTTTATTTGTGCCCACAGCTAGATACATATTCTTCATTTTGTAGCCACTATAGCACAATTGATACATAAAACAAAATTTAAAATATCTTAATTGGTCTAAACACAATTCTTAAAACAGACTAAATTCACTTTCTAGAGCTAAAAACAGTTTTTAAGAAATCCATGATTGTTACCTTCACACACTTCATTAAAGAATGCCTTCCTTCTATGTGGTCACATGATGAAGGTTTTTCACAGTTTCCTAGAAACGAGAAGTGGCTCAACTTATCCAGTCATAAAAATATCGAAGTATTCTCCATCCACTTCCACAGTGGGGCAGATATTTGGCTCTTCCTGTCATTGCTGGCTTATTCAGATCTTGATGACCGTTTGGTCTCTGTGTGCAGGCCCCACCGAGAAACCAAAGAACCCTGGGTACAATCCAAGCGGTGGAGGTGAGTGGACAGTAGATCCAGCTGCTGGTGTAGCAGCCTTATCAACTCACTGAGGCCCGGAACCAGAGCTGTGAAGCTGAGTTGACACAATGCAAAGACTAAAACACCAATATGAGTCTTGGAAACATGGATGTGTCCTGATATGTGGGAGGGAACTCAAACATGGACCTGAACTGCTCTGTTTTCCTCCAGGAGGAGGAAGTTTTGATGATTCTGACCTGATGGATGTTAGCAAAGATGGTTACAAGCCTGATGATGGAGGACGCTCTGGAGGTAGGACCACATGAATGTCTACCGTCTTTAGAAGCTGATAGTTGATGTTCTGCTGTGGTTTGAGGAGAGCAGAATCTCATGCTTCCAGTCTGGTTTCACCATGTGGACTGACAGTCTAAGGTGAGAGGTGAGTATTTCTGTGAGATTTGGTACCAACATGTGTGGCAGTGACACAACTGAAACCAGACTCTTACATATAAACTGAATAAAGAGACATAAACATATTTATTCTCTTCCCTTCCTGATATCTTGGCTGATTTTCTTTTCTATCATGTGAAACAAGAAAGCAGTGTCTTTCAGGTGAGGCCTTAAAATACATCCACAGGTGTTCCTTCAATTAGCTCAAATGTGTCAGTTAACCTATCAGAGGTTTGTGGAAGGAAACCCAAAAGGTTGAACCTGAGTACATAGAGTTTAAGGGATAATTATCCCTGACACTGTCAACGTTTGAATTTGAGGGAAGTTGTGAACAGGATTATTAAAAATGTAGGAGCCAAGTTTTCTGGCATTTAGCAAATATAAATAATTTTGGTAATTCCATTTAACCCAAAACAAGACAGATTAGGTTTGATTTAACTTCCCACAGTGAGGAAAAATGTTTGTGTCTTTATTCAGTGTATATCTGCCTTCAAATGGAATCTGTAACAAACTGTAATTTGCTTCTTGCTATTTACATCACAATCAGTTAAAAAAAGAAAAAAAAAACACCCAGTCCTTTTCTAGTTTTCTAGTTATTATTAGTCATGGTCCATTTGGTCCATTTGGTCCATTTGGTCCATTTCTCACTCACTCGTCTTCATGTGTCAAATCATCATGCTAACAGCCTGTTTTTCTTTAAACTTCTGTCATCTTCAATGGATTTTCTGTAACAAACATAATTATGAGGGGGGAGGAAAGGGTTAGTCTGAAGAGGAGGAGCCAAAGCAAATGAGGTGGATTAGCAGTTCTTGCCAACAACTGATGTGTCATCCAGGAAATATGGAATATTCTCTCTGCTTGCTACTGATTGCTACTGGATGGCCCTTTATTCACACATGAGCAAATATCTTTGAAGAGATTAGGGTGATATGAGTTGAACAACATTTGATATATCTTTCTAAATAAGTAGTTTCTAGTTAATTAAGTCAAAGTTGTGACTCAGGGCTGTTGTAACTTATTAATTCAAAGTCTTCAAAGAGTTATTGCACATGATGATGGCTGTTGGCAGGACAGTTCTCTTGTAGCTGTCTGTGTCACAGCTACATGAGGCCTCTGACTGAAGACACTCTACCTTCCCAAGACAGTCTGATGAAGAGGATGGTCAGGGCTGTTCATAACTTTTTATGAAGAATCCTTCTTTGTATAATCCTCTCCACAGGATCCACAGTCATCCCTAAAATAAAACCAGAATAGAACCAGAACAGAACCATCCTTCTCTATCAGGCTGTTGAGCATTTTTAGGTTCCTGGTTCTGGTGTTGCTGCCCCAGCAGATGACAGAAGAGATGATCCTCTCAACAACATATTTCCAGAATATCTGCAGCATCTGGCTGCAAACCTTGAAGGAGCTTAGCTTCCTCCACAAGTCCAGTCTACTCTGTTCCTTCTTATATTATAGATGCTTCACTGTTGCATCTCCAGTCCAGTCTGTTGTCCAGATGAACACCAAGACATTTATATTCCTCAACCACCTCCACTTCTTCTCCCATGATGGAAACAGGGTTTATCTAATTCTGTTTCTACTGAAGTTTACAATCATCTTCTTTGTTTTGTTCACGTTTAAGATGATAGTTTCCACACCATGACACAAAGCGGTCCTCCAGATCTCTGTACTCAGCCTCTTGTCCATTTTTGATACACTGCAGTCATTTTACTATTTTTATAGATGACAGAAGTCAGACTTGTGGTGGCAGTCTGAAGTGTAGAGAGTGAAAAGGAACATTGGGAGTACAGTTGCTGATCACCTGGCTGGTGAGTCCTTAAGTCTCACAAACTGTGGTCTGATTGTGAGGTAGTCATAGATCCAGGCAAAGTGCAAACTTTAGTTTTCTAAAAGAAAATATAAAACAGCTTCATTTTTGCTTCTTCCATTCATGTAGAAGCTAAAAATCTCTAGACTGACTAACTTTTCTTCTTCTTCTGCTTCCAGGCCGTGCAATGGACCCTGGCTATGATGACCAAGGTAAGCTGCTGTGCTTTTGGTTTGGTTTGGACATGTTAGTGCAGTTTAGTCTCTTGCTGTGACTCTGCTCTTTAGCTCTGATGCTATCAGCTGTAGCAGTGCTAAGTTTTGCTGAGATGACTGAGCAGGGATTTAAGTGCTGAAGATTAAAATTGAAGAGTGAGATGAGAAACTTTTAAGCCACTCTCTTTTACTTTGCTGCCAAGAGTCCACTTGGATCAATAATTCTCCAGGATGTGGTCTGTCTGCTGGAGAGCTCAGAGGATGGATGACTTTTAGCATGTCACCATTTGACCTTTATCTGATTATATTGAAATTTACTTCCTGCAATATAAATTTTTTGATTAAGCCAATGTGTTCTTACCTGAGTATTATGGGTTGAACAACACAGACTGACTTGGTTTCTGATTTTTTTTCACAGATGGAGCTGGTAAATCTCAAGGTAAACCTCTTCTATAAAATGAGCTGTACACTGATGAAAGCAGCATCTAGAAAGAGGAACCACTCATTGGAACATTTTTTTGTAATTTTTTTTATAAAGAGCCCAGATAAAATCTATGCTTCTTAAACTTCTGCAAAGGTTTAAGAACTTCTTTTTTTAAAGGTTTTATTGGCTCTATAGTGGCCTTTATTTGAATTGACAGAAAAATAGGTAATGAGAGAAGGGGGAAGACATGGGGCAAAGGTCACCATGCCGGGACTCGAACCTGCGACAGCTGCGTCGAGGACTAAGGTGTCCTTATGTGGGTTGTCCTTAACCCCTGCACCACCACAGCACACCCTAAGTTTAAGAACTTCTTAAACTTCTGCATTAAATTGGTGTATTTTCTATGATTTTAGGTGACATCATCACAAATTAGAACAGAACAGTGTAGAGAAATTAGTGCATTGCTTTCAACATAGAATATATATATATATATATATATATATATAAAATTCCCTTCTCACCCTCCGCGGGTGGTCTCTCTCTCTCTCTTTTTCATCCTCTGAGCTTGGGTCCTCTACCAGAGGCCTGGGAGCTTGAGGTTCTCCTCCAGTGTCTTGGCTGTGCCTAGAACTGCACATTTCTGGACTGAGATGTCTGATGTTGTTCCTGGGATCTGTTTGAGCCACTGCTCCAGTTTGGGGGTGACTGCCCCGAGGGCCCCGATGACCACAGGCACCACTGTGGTCTTCACCTTCCAGGCCTTCTCCAGTTCCTCTCTGAGGCCCTGGTATTTCTCCAGTTTCTCCTTTTTCCTGATGTTGTGGTCACTTGGTATTGCTACATCCACCACAACGGCTTTCCTCTGTTCTTTATCCACCACCTGATAAAGAACAGGTGGTGTTCTATATATATATATATATATATATATATATATATATATATATATATATATATATATATATATATATATATATATATATATATATATATATATATATATAGAACAATGACTGCCAAACAACTAGTAGCTCAGTGCTCCAACATCCGCAAACGGCAACTGCTATCACAACTTGAGATTGACGAGGTACAACACAAATGCTACGGCATAAGGGAGGAGCCCAAAGGTAAGGTCAGGGGGGAGTTAACTACTCCCCACCCCGAGACTGGGTATGCAGCCCCAGTAATGAACGAACTATCAAAGCTGAACGAGACAGCAACTGACCTGAGAGAGAGAATCGTGGCCCGAATGAACACCAGGCAACCCCGACGCCAATTACAACGGCTGAGTGAAGTACCATCAGAAAGTCTCATTGAAGATGTGAATGCAGCATTGAGAACAATCCCTACCAACACCATAACAGAAACCAATGAGCTGATATACAACTCAGCATCAGTGATCCTTGAAATGCTCGGCTATAAGAGCAACCATGAGACCCAATATCCATCATGGAAAAGACGGTTAGAGGCTAAGATCAAGATAACAAGGAGGGAAGTGAGCCAGCTGTCAGAGCTCCTAAGGGGTGCAATGAAAAGATCAGTACCCAAGAAGTACAGCCAGATGCCCATACCTGAAGCACTCAAAACTGCCAAACAAAGGCTCCAAGCCTTGGCCAGCCGCCTAAAGAGATACACAAGAGAGAATGAAGCCAGGAGGATCAACCGGCTCTTCTCCACCCAACCAGCTAAAGTGTACTCTCAATGGCAGGGTACTAACAACAGAGCAGACCCACCAAGGCTGGAGACTGAACAATACTGGAAAGGCATATGGGAAAGGGAGGCGTCCCACAACAGCAAGGCACAGTGGCTAACCTCTCTACGAGAGGACCACAGCAACCTCCCTGAACAAGCCCCGGTAACCATCACTGTGGCAGATGTGCAAGAAAGAGTCTCGGGTATGAAAAACTGGACAGCACCAGGGCCTGACATGATCCATGCCTACTGGCTAAAGAAACTCACTGCCCTCCATGAGCGACTGGCAGCTCAACTGAACCAGCTGCTACAGAATGGGACTCACCCTGAATGGTTAACTGAAGGGCGCACAATCCTGATCCAGAAGGATCCCTCAAAGGGTTCAGTCCCATCCAACTATCGGCCAATAACCTGTCTCTCTACAACATGGAAGCTCATGTCAGGCATCATAGCGGCTAAGATAAGCGGACACATGGATAAATACATGAGCACGGCACAGAAGGGCATCGGCATAAATAGTAGAGGAGCCAAACACCAACTCCTTGTAGACCACACAGTCGCCCGAGACTGCAAAACCCGACACACCAACCTGTGCACCGCTTGGATTGATTACAAGAAAGCCTATGACTCAATGCCACACACCTGGATCATTGAATGCTTAGAGATGTACAACATCAATAGGACTCTAAGAGCCTTCATTGCAAACTCGATGGGGCTGTGGAAAACCACCCTTGAAGCCAACTGCAAACCGCTTGCACAAGTGTCCATCAAATGTGGCATATACCAAGGAGATGCTCTGTCCCCACTGCTGTTCTGCATAGGCCTGAACCCCCTCAGCCAAATCATCAACAAGACTGGCTACGGATACCGACTTAAGAATGGGGCCACAATCAGTCACCTCCTCTACATGGATGACATCAAGCTGTACGCCAAGAGCGAGCGAGACATCGACTCACTGATCCACACCACCAGGATCTACAGCACTGACATTGGGATGTCATTCGGACTAGAGAAGTGTGGCCGGATGGTTACAAAGAGAGGGAAGGTCGTCCGCACAGAAGGGGTCTCACTCCCAGAGGGAACGATAGCAGACATAGAGCACAGCTACAAGTACCTGGGAATACCACAAGCAAATGGCAACCTCGATGAGGTCACAAGGAAAGGAGCCACAGCCAAATACCTCCAACGAATAAGGCAAGTCCTGAGAAGCCAGCTCAATGGCAAGAACAAGATCCGTGCAATAAACAGCTATGCCTTACCAGTAATCAGATACCCTGCCGGAATAATTAGCTGGCCAATGGAAGAGATGAAGGCCACGGATGTTAAGACTCGGAAGCTACTAACCATGCATGGAGGGTTCCACCCCAAATCCAGCACCCTGAGACTGTACACGAGCCGTAAGGAAGGAGGCAGAGGACTAGTGAGTGTGAGAGCCACTGTCCAGGATGAAACATCTAAGATCCATAAATACATCAAGGACAAAGCCTCAACGGACGATGTGCTCAGCGAATGTCTCAGGCAATGGGGAACAGAGGACGAGGTGCTGGAGGAACCATCATGGGAAGACAAGCCCCTACATGGGATGTACCACCGACAAATAACTGAAGTGGCTGATATCAGGAAATCCTACCAATGGCTGGAGAAAGCTGGACTCAAGGACAGCACGGAGGCCCTCATCCTGGCCGCCCAGGAACAGGCCATAAACACCAGAGCAATAGAAGCTCAGATCTACCACACCAGACAAGACCCAAGGTGTAGGTTGTGCAAGGAGGCCTCTGAGACAGTCCAGCACATAACAGCAGGGTGCAAGATGCTGGCAGGGAAAGCGTACATGGAACGACATAACCAAGTGGCGGGCATAGTGTACAGGAACATCTGTGCAGAATATGGACTGGAAGCCCCGAGGTCAAAATGGGGGACACCCCCAAAGGTGGTGGAGAATGACCGAGCTAAGATCCTGTGGGACTTCCAGATCCAGACAGACAAGATGGTAATGTCGAACCAACCGGACATTGTGGTGGTGGATAAAGAACAGAGGAAAGCCGTTGTGGTGGATGTAGCAATACCAAGTGACCACAACATCAGGAAAAAGGAGCATGAGAAACTGGAGAAATACCAGGGCCTCAGAGAGGAACTGGAGAAGGCCTGGAAGGTGAAGACCACAGTGGTGCCTGTGGTCATCGGGGCCCTCGGGGCAGTCACCCCCAAACTGGAGCAGTGGCTCAAACAGATCCCAGGAACAACATCAGACATCTCAGTCCAGAAATGTGCAGTTCTAGGCACAGCCAAGATACTGCGCAGAACCCTCAAGCTCCCAGGCCTCTGGTAGAGGACCCGAGCTCAGAGGATGAAAGAGACCACCCACGGAGGGTGAGAGGGGAATTTTTATATATATATATATATATATATATATATATATATATATATATATATATATATATATATAAAAGAAATAGAAATAAATCCACAAATCTAGCTTAGGAAGTTTTCCAGAAACTTGTGTTTAAACTCTTCAGAACTACCTAAACTTTCATTTATTCAAATGAGAAATTAAATGTTGTAACTCAGCCGAGTATTTTCAAAGTGTCATTATGGATCCTGATGCTCTTTAAATCTCTTGGTAGGTAAATGTAGGAGTAGTGAATATAATCCTTGTCCACCATCTGATTGTGTTTCTGCTCTGTTCATATGAAGCCAATGTGAGGGTGTGAATACTTTCATCAGGCTGTGTATTTGCTGGAACTCATACTTCTCCTTCCTAAACTTACTGAGTCTATAACAAGCTTGACCTTTTTATTTCCCCAAGTCTTGATCAGCTCCAGCACAGGCTGCTGCGTTTACATGTGCAACTTGCAGCGCAACATTATGTGCAGGAAAATTGAAATCAGTGCATCGTCATGGTGATTGGAGCATGCAGCTGAGAGCTCCTTCTTCCTGCCTTTGTGTGTGTAAACTCTCTTTGGGCACGTTGATGGTTTCCTGTTGGATCAGTGTTTTCTGGAGTGTTTTTTGGGAATTTCCTGCTTCTCCTCCAACAGAATCTATTTAATAGCTGATTATTTTCCTCACTCACCCAGAATAACGTCCTCATAGCTTCCCTGTGAAGGCTGGACTGGAATCTTTGTGTATTAAGTCTGTTTGTCTGATTACGAGACAGTGAGTGTGAGTTGGAGGTTCCCACTTAGTTTTATTTCGTTTTTCCTCCAGACATGGAGGTGGTGTGAGGCTCAGTTCAGTTTGATGTTGCCAGCCTTGGTCTGGTTTGTCCTAGCTAAATCCCTGCTTCGATTGTGTGTCGTTGCAGATCCAGATCTTCTGTGGGGCCAAATCCTGAAGATGCTAAATGCTAACATGCCAGAGGAATTCTTTATGTGGATGTCCAACTTAAAGAAAGTTTTAAACCCCCTGTTAGAGAGGGCGATGGAGCTCCTGCAGAATCTGCCATGAGCATTAGTTAGACCCACACTGTTGGTTACAGAACCATCCCTGCTTAGTATTTGGAGTTGAAACCACATGTTCATATACAGTCAACAAAAAAGACAAATTTATTTTTCAGTTTGAAATTAAATCCGACCAAACTTCTCTTGCTGTAGCTTAGTTAGAATTAGCAGAATTATTTGCTAATTATTTCTATTTGCTAAGTGCCAGAAAACTTGGTGAGAACATTTTTTAGAGATTTTTTTTTCAAACTCAAAAGTTTTCATACATTTTTATGGTCAGCATCGGGGTCTTTCAAACTCCAGCACAATGTTGTGAGTTTGTGGGAGGATACGGAAATGTTTGACTCAAATCATACATTTTAAAAGAACCGATACTAAACAAGTGTATGTAAACTTTTTAATTTGAGAAGAGTTAAAAATTCTCTAAAAACATTTCTCATTAAGTTTTCTGGCAGTTAGCAAATGGAAATAATTATGCTAATGCTAACTGGACCTAAAACAAGAAAAGTTTTGTGAGACTAAACTTCAGACAATAATTAAAAAAAATGTGTTTGTTGATCAAAGTATCTGGTTTCAGCTTGGCTGCACTTTTCTTTTGGGTTGTTTTCTGCTCCTGTGGGGTGAAAATGAGAAGTTTCTCTCAGGTTGGGTTTTCCTACTACAATGTGTTGCATACAGTAGATATTCTCCCATCTGGCCACTGGGATTTGGATTGTGGGACCGCCCTCTACTTTACTGAAACTTTCATACATTTTTAGCTCTTTGTTTATAGGGAGGATGTACTGTAAAAAAAAAACACTCCTGATGATTTGGTGGGATTCAGACGTTGTTACATGTTTTTTATTTGTTTACTTTGTTCTGAAAATAAACTAACCACTACTTGTGGTGTTAAATATGGTTATTAATGTATCAGGGTTTTGTTTTGATTTACAGCCTTTGTAAAACTGATTTTAGCTAATTAATATTTCCAGAGTGAAATGTGAGACAGCTCCTGATTCAGCAGAACCTTAAGCCCAGCAGTCAGGCCCCTTTGTTAAGTCAGAACTTTTTTTCCATAACTGTAAGCTTAGTCCTACAAATGAAACTAGCTGCTGTTAAGATCCATTAATAAGCTTTTATGTTGCTGCTCCTTCCGGTGAAAACTTAGCTAACTTTAAATGTGGGTTGTGTTTGTTTTGTTTATGTGTTCTGCTGTCATGGCTTCATGACAGAAATGCCTCATTTCTGCCGATCTGTTGTCTCACCTTGGATCCATGTGAATTGCAGCCTGAGCTCACATTCTTATAGTCAGCATTCAGAGTGCTGTGCTAACAGAGCCATGCTAACCTACAGTCCGCTTCTGTCTGTGCAGGTTCTCTCATGATTCAAAGCATAAGTGCAAAAAATTTTACAATACTTCTGATCCATGTTCATAGAACACATTAAGTTTGATCAAGCAATTAGTTCCCTTTTTCCAACATTGATGTGGAATTTTCAGTTTGTTCCTTGACATTGCATCACTCTCTTCAGGTGTTTTCCCCCAGGCTTTGAAAACAGCAGTTATCAAACCACTGATAATAAAGAACAATCTGGACAAATCACAGAATTACAGGCCGACTTCTGACCTCCCATTCATCAGCAAAGTTATTGAAAAAGCAGTTTAAACAATTAAATAGCTTCCTAACGATAACCAACCTCTTTCACTCCTTCCAGTCTGGTTTTTGTTCTCACCACAGCATGGAGACGGCCTAGTCAAAGTGTTCAATGACATCCATATAAATACAGACTATGGGAGAACCACAGTGCTGGTTCTGTTGGACCTCAGTGCAGCTTTTGACACTGTTGACCACGACATTTCACTGAATCGACTGGAGAGTTGGGTCGGACTCTACGGTCCAGTGCTCAGCTGGTTTGAATCTTACATAAAAAACTGGGATTTCTTTGTTTTAATCAGAAACTTCTCATCAGAGAGGTCAAAGGTCACATGTGGTGTACCCCAAGGTTCAATCCTAGGACCCCTTCTTTTCAGTATTTATATGCTCCCACTGGCTCAGGTTATAACAGGAAATAAGATCAGCTACCATAATCTTATGCCTTGCTGCTGAAATGTGCTATTCAAATGAAATTTTATTGAATTGATTGATTGATTGCATAGTTCAAACATTTAATCCAGACTTGTGGAAAAAAAGAAATATCTTCTTACAAGTCTGAAAAGTGTGGCATGCTAAAATTAGTTGAACCTCTAGTTGTCTGCAGCCTCCAAAAAGTTTTCTTCCAGGATTTTCCTGGATTTAACTCCATCCATCTACCTATCAATTCTGACCAGGGGCACGGTATATGGGGGGAAAGTAATGATAATTCTAGGGGCCCTTACCAACAGGGGGCCCTCCACAATTTAATTATTTATTTTTTGTTCATAGAAATAAAAAAATAAAAAAAATGGGGCCCTGTCAATTACAAAATTAATCATATTGTATTTTCAAAGATTTTTAGCAGTAAAAATGTAATGTTCCCACTCCCAAATCAAAAAACACACATCCATATTTGCCCTGATCCCCCCACCCCCGCATTAAATGGTTTGTTCCTGTTTGAAGCGCTTGAGAGTGACGCTGTTCAGCTGCAAACAGTGGAAGACAAGAACGATTGTGGCAGTTACTATGCTGCTAACGTTAGAAAATCAGGTTTTCAAAGAGAGAGAGGGGGGGGGGAGAGAGAGACAGAGAAAGGCAAGAGTGTTAATTTATAACCCAGTTTTTCTCTGAGAGGTGTGTAGACTGTGTGAGATTATCAACCATTTAGCATAATTACCATAGCTACAAACTAATGTTTGCCTCCTTTTCACTAGCATTTAATGAATTAAGGAAAAAATTACCAACATGTTCATATATTTAACTTGTCTCTTGTACCTTTTACCACTAAGCAACAGATGAGTCAGTCAGCAGCAGCTCTAACCCACGTCCCTCCTGACCTGGCCTCTCTCAAGTGAAATTAAAGCTGCAGTGTCACTTTTATATAAATATTTCTTTTTATGTATTTTTTAAAACTCATGTTGTGACAGTATGGTATGAGAGGTAATCTGTGAAAAATCTATTTCCTCTGCCTTCTCCCAGTGCTAGAAACAACCAGTCAGAGGCAGGAGAGTTATAGTGCTGTCAATCACAATCTCATGTGGTGCTGCTCATCCTTCCTCCCCCTCGATTTGTGCCGTGCTGCTGCTAGCATAGCACAGAGTTGTGCAGATTCAAACTGTGAATGCTCAGTTCAGTTAGCATAGCGACCAATGACGGCAGATAAACTGTTTCTTGTAATAAGTTGTTTTTCCATCATTAGCACATTTAGCAGAGTGAATGAGGCTAATTGACAGCGCTAAGAGCATCCTACTAGTTCTGATTGGTTGTTTTGGTCAGAACGGTGCATTACTTTAACCAGTAATAGTAATTCAGGAAAGAGGTGGAGGAGATTGATTGTTTTCACAGATTATCTGTCTCATAAACTGCTATGACATGGTGATAGCTTTAACAAATATGGAGAACACATATTTTTTTTAATTAAAGTTATGTACTGCAGCTTGAATAAAATTGAACTACATAGCATTTTTGAGAAGTCTGGATTGCTTTATGTGTATTTTGCACGTTGCTTTTGACTGTTGCTCAAGGGGAGACATTTCAGTATCTAAAACTAATAGAAAAAAATTAAGCAACCTACTTGCATACTGGATGTGGACTGTTGGATGTTAAATTCATGAGCAGTAAATATTGTGTTAACTATCAGTATTGAACCAAAGAAAGCAAGGCAGATGCAGGCCTTTAAAATTGGGTCAAATAGACTCAAAAAATTGTAACAGCTGCACGAGGGGACCCATTCACATTTTTTGTCACGGGGCCCAAGATTCCTGGGGGCGCCCCTGACTCTGACATAGGAAATCATCCCCACAGCATGATACCACTCCCAACTTATTCCATTGTGAAGAGACTGTTTTGAGGGTGAAAGATTTTCACCACACAAAGCAATATATTCAGGCTAAAAAGATCAAACTGTCTGTCTTGGCTGCTTCCCTGATAGATGCTCTCAGTAGCTGTATTCCTATTACAAAACCTTGTTTAAAAAAAACAATTTTGCAATTGCGGTGTTCCCATTAAATAAGAAAATAATTACAATTCATGCAATAAGTCATTACATAAAAACATTTAAAAGGGAGTTTGAATACAATTACATGCCACAATTATCAGATATTTGGGAAATAACTGCACAGAGATGCAGATGAAATCCTGAAAGCTTCCAACCGGACTGAATGTAACAAAGTGAAGGAATGTGAATATGCTTGGAAATGGCTGGAAACGGAACAAGGTTAAAGTAATTTCCTGTTCTAAGGGTTTTTGTTGGCAAAGTAGCAGTAACAATTACTACAGATTTCCTATTACTACGGAGATGGGAAAAGATATGCATTCTAACATTAGAGAGCACCATTCTGCATCTGGGAGGGAGCAGCTTTAGTCAAGTTCTGCACAAGATCCAGAATTGGACAGAACCCATTCAGGCGCTCTGTTTGTGTGGGAAATCTGGAGTTTATGCTGAGAGCAAATGCCGAAGGTTCCTCAGCAGTAAGTCATTCTGTAAGCTGGAATCCGCTCTGCTTTTCATGTGGGGACAACTCCCTTTTTTAGCACAAAGAATCATCACAAGGCACGCATGACTCATGATGCCCTGCAGCCTGGGACTGTCCACTTCCTGTTTTTAGTACTATATTTACTTCCCTCTTGTGGATAACATGAGTCACTGCAAGATTAAACCCCCAAAAGAAAACGTTTAGTTGTGAAACCATTATTTTATGCCACTTTTTCAATGAAATAAAGAAGGTCAATACAATCTTTATTATGCTAACTCAGTTTTTTCAGTCCTTATTAAAGCAAAAGTGAATAAATTATGTCAAATTGTTCTGAAATGAATGTAATCTTAACCAAACATTTTGTGTGTGTTGTCTCTGCTGCAGGAGGTTCCGGACCACTTGCAGGAATCATTAGTGCTGTAGGTGTCGCTCTGGTGGGAGCTGCGTCCAGTTACTTTGCTTATCAGAAGAAGAAACTCTGCTTCAAGCTGCAGGGAGGTCAGTGGTGTTTCTTCTGAACAGTCACACATGGTGGGAACTGGATCACAGCGACATCCTGGTTCTAATCAGAGTTTGACTTGTTCAGGTGCAGATCCAGAGAAAGGTCAGCGAGGAGGTCAGTCTAACCCAGGAGACAACCAGCGTGAGTAACTGTGGATTCCCACATTGTCACGAACTTCTAATGTATCACATAGAGTAGATTTGACCAATGTTGGTTCTACAGTTCACATAATGGTTTCTATCCACAAACACACCCACCTTATCCAGAAGGTCGAAGGTCATACTTCATAAAAAGTTTATATTTCATAAAGCAACCAGTCTGCTTTATGCCAGAGGCAACCCTGATTTAATGAAGTCAGTCACATAGTTAGGAAAATATGGTTTTTGAAGGGCAAAATGGCCCTGGCACATATAGGCAACCAGCTTCTTTGTTTGGTTTGCCCAGGCAGGACCTGTGAAATAAACTAAACATAAATTAAAAAAAGATTTATTTAAAATCAAATAATTACATATAATCTATGATTATTTTAACAACTACTGTAAATTCTACCCTTTAGTGATTAATTATGTAAAGAAACAAAAGGGAAGCTATCTGAGAAGAAAATTTCCATGACTGGGAGTCACAAAGGACAATCTTTACCTTGTGACCTTGTTCTGGGTTTCCAAGACAAAACCAACAAAAATACATCCCATTATAGCTGAGAAAACAAAATCACTCATCTAACCAAAAAACAAACACTACTAAACTTCCTGACTGGCCATAAAAATAGGAAAGAAATTAGTCAAAGGAAACTCCCCATATAAACACTAACATGCAAAAGTTTAAATGTCAATATCAATCAATCAAGTTTATTTGTTATAGTACATTTCACAAAGTGCTTTAAAAATACAAAAACAAAATGTCATAAAAACAACAACTAAGAAACCAGAAACAAACATTACATTTTGATGAGGGCCATCATCAAAATCATCAATACACTTCAAATATGCTGGTCAATGTTCCATTTATTCTGGTTCAAAAGCAACTCTGAACCGCTGGCTTCCAGTCAGGGGAAAAACTGATGCAGCACTGGATCACTGAAGCTTTCCTGCAGTTCACTGAGGAGGAGGAAGTGGTTCCAGGTGAGACAGCAGGCCTGCAAACAAAGAGGAGAAAGGTGGTCCTCCAATATGAGGACCCCTACTGGTCAGTGGACAGAACAACACTGATTGAAGGCCAGAGTTTCGCCTCATTCCTGCAGGTTCTTCTGATCCAAACTGTTGATGTGGTCTGTGACATTTGAAGTTTGGCTGACAATAAAAATCTCCTCATTAATGTGTGAAGTGGACCTGAAGGACATTTAGTGAGTCCATGTTGGATCACTCCACAACCAAATTTTGTACACGGATTTTTGCTGCTTTTATAGAAACCAACTGTAGTAGACATGTTTATGGATTTTTATTCATATCTTGTCTTGTCAGTTTGATTCAGCATTTATTTAACCTAAACTAATGAGGCCTAATCAGCCAATCAGAGATTATCTTTGGAAACATTGCATTAGACAGTCAATAAGAAAAACTCGATATTACTTTTTTATTTCAACTAGTTAAACAAGATGCATTGTGGGAGGAGTTTTCTGCTTATTATTGAGGAAAAGACTGCACTTTAAGGGACATGCTGATCCAAAAACAACTTTTGCTCTTTAGCATAACAAGGCCGCATCAGCAGATTATCCTAAAAGGCTTTTTTTTTTTTTTATCAGACGCTAATCTGGTTTATTATTGTGTTTGTGTGGCAGTTATTAGATCTATGCCTTTTTTTGGTTTTTGTGTGTTCTGCTTGAACTTTTCAAAGTTCTGTTACAATACTAATAATTCCATCTATAAAAAGAACCCTGCCTTGACACCAATGGCAAGAACCTGGACGAAACTAACTAACTCATCATCTAGTGAACGATATGAATTGAGTAAAATAGAAAACACAGTTTGAGTGTGAGCAGCCTGACACCTACTAGTGAGCAGTAGGTGTCAGGAGTATCCTTTGTGATCATTTATTTCTTTTTCCTTTTTCCTTTTCAGTTTTTAGCAACCTGCTCCGGAACAACTAGATCCTGAACCAGAATTTGATCCAACTTTTCAGCCAAGAGCCTTAAGACGTCTTTGGTACAGAAAAGAGCCACAAGTTCCACCAACACATGCAGAACAAAATGACAGCCAGCTTATAGCTTATCTTAGTCTGAGCTTCAGCAACAGTCAGAATGTCATTTTTGTAATGATTTCAGGGTTTTATGTTGATGTCTTTTGACTTCATGTAACTCTTGTAAACTTAATTTTTGTCTTTTTCGTGTTTGCTAAACTGTTGGTTTCATGTAATGAGTCACAGCAGGAAATCTGTTTCCTCCAGTATCTTCCATAAAAACATTGTTCCCCTCAGGAAAGGACGCTTGTGGCGTTGGCTTCTGTTTACTGTGGAGAATCTAATCTCACCTCCCAAATAATCCAAAGATGAGAAAACAGAAGTAACCTCAGCCACTGTCCAGGTCAGAATCTTCTAGTTAGCCACTGATCTGCTAAGAATTGGTCATCATTTGTAAACCCCCCACCCCCCCAAAAAAAAACAAAAAAAACAAAAAAACAACTAATATAAATAAAATCCTTTTGTATAGTACAGAAATAAGAAACTCAGAACATTTATTATAATGGGAGTTCTGAGACAAACATGATGTGTGACTCGAGATGTTTTTAGTTTTATAAGACACTGGTCATAAGTGTTTTCTGTAGCTGGGTGGGAATCCAGCTGAAGGAGCTTTAATGTAAACTGATTGTCGTGTAACCAAGGGCTGAATGAAAGTGCAAATATGTGTGAGGGACCTTTAGAAAAACATAGAGAGCTGCAACAGAGCTCTGTACTGTTTTATGGAAGCATTTAGCTGCTAAAGCTGGAATATAAATAAAGCTGCAGTATCTCCTTAAAACATGAAACTTTCTGGTTATAATGAGAAATAAGTGTTATTCCTCAAAGTGTTGTTTCATTGTTACCACCTTGCATCTAAATGGCAAGAAACTTTCGTGTTATGACAAGATGCTACTGCTTTATTTCCCAGCTGTAGCAGTTAATTACTTCTGAACTATTTGAGATTACTAGTCCTAATTCTACTGCTGTTTAGTTTAGTTTTTCTTTTCTAAACCGTTTGCACTGTTTCCTGATGGATTTTAAACACACCAAGCTAGACACATAGAGTAGCTGCTTGGTTAACCCCTAGAACCCGACGGACCCACCGGTGGGTCCAGCTGTCACATGACCTCGGCTCGCTCTGTAAACAAAGGCTTCACGTGCCTTTAAATTTGTTTTTATTTTTTATTATCCGCTAAAAGAGGCTTTAATCTTTCAAAAACTATTCCGCATAAAGGTTTTGCCCAAAATGATAAGATTTAAATTTATTTATACCCCCTGAGGGTGTAAGAGGTGCTAACTTGGTTAAGCAGCTAACTAGCTGCTAACATGTTAATAGCTAGACTAACTAGCAGCCAGTTAGCTAGTAATATCTTAGCTGCAACAAAGAGATAATGCTAAAGGCCATTTTTAGTGGATTGTTTTCTTGTTTTTTAGTTGAAAAATTAAGTACTGATACCTAAAAAATGATGTTTTTTATCTCACAGTTGGATATCTGTTTATTATGCCTTTGATATAAGATATAAGCTTTAGCTTAGTCCATTTTGGTTCTGCTGATTCATATAAAACATCGACACACGCCGAGATTCTGCTTCTTTGTTGAATCTCATCACTTCTCTTTCCGTTGAGCAGTTGCTGTTATCTGTGTTTGACGCCTTTTAATTTGATAGCCCAGGACGAGTTGTTAAAGAACGTCTTCATTGTGAAATACAAAAACAAGCTGCATCTCTATGTGCTGTAAATAATCCACTCCTTTGGATTGGAGTTCTATGACTTGTTCTGTCAGCTTCTACCATCAGTTTGATGTGTGTTTTGTTATTTTAAACTTATGTCTGTTTTACCTACATTGACATTGTGCAGGTCTGTTACTGGAATACTAAATGCATGATTTGTCATATGATTTCTGGTGTGTACATGTTTTTAATAAAGTGTTATTGTACACTATTTTGGTGTTGTTTACTTCTGAAGCTCAGAAATACCCCCAGTTGTTCTTTGATGAGATGATCTGTGGGTTTTAGCCACAATGAAACTTTGGATCATCTCAATGTTTTACTGCCAAAATAATAAAAATATATTTAAGGGCTAGCCAGTAATTGTGTGATATCTTTTTACAGTGTCCTGCAGTGTAACATGGACATTTTCATATTTTGTCACATTACAGCAAACTTTCATTTATTTTTCTGGGAGTGATAGATCATCACAAAGTAAAACATTTCTGTGAAGTAGAAGGAAAATAATACAAAAAAAAAAAAACATTTATTTTTTGCTCTAATATTTTTTAAAAATATGGAATGGATTTGTATTATTCTGTCCTTATTAACAGTATGGCTGCAGTTGTTTTGTAAAGGCTTTGTTGGAACATTAGTAAACCATGTGAGGAGAATTATCCGGTCTCCATGCTGAGTTCTCGATGTATGAGGCTAAAGAAGAGTCAGTGAGTTGAATTCATGAATTCCATGTATTAATACCAAAATACAGCTGGTCCATTCTGACATGCTAACTTTAAGAGCTAAGAGTCCAATTGACATCCCACAAGAGGTTTCCATTCCCTCTGTCTCTCTGAGCTACGCCCTAAAGAGGGCGTTACCTATTGTGTCATCCCTTACCCCAGCTCTCATTTGCATTTCCTAACATGTGATTTCCTTTAGGTTTAGCTTAGCTTTAGCTTAGCAACTAGCTACAATAGATAGAAGGAAAACAGAATAATTTATTCTCAACACATGGTAGTGACAGTATCAGGCTCTGGGGATGATATTCTTCAGCAGATGAATGAAACTAAATACACAGGACTTGTTCTCATCTTGAAAGTCTAGAATTTGATTTCCATATTTTCCTGGTCCAATGTGTAAAAAAAGAAAATAAAGCATGAAAAAGTTTGCTGTTTTCCTCTTTTATTTCCTATCCAGTTATCAGAAATATGTCTGTCTTTTATTCCTGACTGTTTTTTTGTAGCTTCCTTATTTAAATCTGACAGAATCAACAGAGAATCTAGGGGAAAAGCCACAATACCTGAAATATTTAAGTGTAACACTGAAGAACTCACAAGAAGTCTTGTCTTATTGTCTAGATTTAAATTACAAAGCTGTCTTTGAGTTTTTGCTGTCTGAAAAACTGAGACAGCTGTTGGCAGAAAGCCAACAGCTGTCATCAGGCTAAAACACGTGCTGCAGTTTGTTAAAGGTGTGTAGAGTAAGTCCTATTTATAAATACTCGTTATTCGGTCAAAGAGCATTTATATCTTCAGAGAAAGGTCAGAGGTAACAAAGATCTTCACAGCAGACAATGTTGGCTGTTTAAATTGTACAATAACCTAATTGGTTTTGATCAATTCGGAAATTCAATTTAAAAAATACTATATTAACTCACAAAGAAAAATAAATGTCTTAACCCATTTTATTCAAATTTCTTCAAAGATTTGTTGCGGATGATGATGGCTGCAGAAAGAAGGATCTCCTTTAGCAGTCTGTATTACAGTGGTTCTGACGAAGCCTCTGACTGAAGACTCTCAGTTGTTGCTTAACAGTACAATAAGAGGCTACATAGGGTTGTCAATAAGTAATTGTCCTTATGTGGAAAGTGATTTTGATCTGTATCTGAAGAACTGTGCACAGAAAACTGATGATGGCCTTAACACACCACCCCCCCTGTGAACCATAGAGAAGGCAGAATCATGCTGTGGAAATGCTTTTCTTCAGAAGGAACAGAGAAGCTGCTCAGTTTGAGAAGAAGGCAGATGGAGCCAAACCCAGGACATTCCTGGATGGGTTAGGGTTAACCCTGTTTGAGTTTTCAGAAGACCTGAGGCTGGGCTTTGGCTTCCATCCAAATCCATTCCCTTGAAAGGAATCGCTGAGCTCAAAGCACATTCATGCGTTAGAATGACTTAGTCAAAATCCAGGACAAAGAAAGATATGAACAGTTGCTTTATATGCAATCTGGTGGAAGATTCCCACAAAATTAGGATTTTTAATGAGATAAAACGAGAAAAGGTTCAAGAGGAGTAAATCCTATCGCAAGGCAGTGAATGTTTGAGACTCATGGTTATAGGTTATTTACACATGGCTGATGTGGAAAGTGAAAAGCAACGCTCTCCTGAGTGGGTTATCAGCAGAGTAAGAGATTGTGCTGTTGCACAACCCTTGTTGCCAAGCCCCCTTTCCTGCTAGTTGAATGACCAGTTGGACAAACACATCAGAGGAGAGTAGCAGCAAGGCCTCTGCTTCCTGATTTACTCCCCCATTAAAAGCAGACTGAGGTGTGACTCCACATCACAGTGGCAGATTTATGCTCACAGTGAGGATTTAGGAAGTGTCCCAGATCCAGCTGGTGCACCGGTGTACCCTCGCTGTTGACTGTTCTGATGTCACCACTGACGACTGGCAGCATGCAGGCGTAGTTTGCTCCTCATCTCCCCTGAGGAAAAGTAAACCTCCAGGATTTGGTACTGACTGAAGAAAAGAAATGTCAGGTAGGAAGCTACTTTTCATATAAATGATGGGATCTATGGATTCCATCATGGATTTAATGTCAGATTCTCCAAATATCCTACCGCTAGTGGGCTCAGCATGTTTCAAGATGCACAAATTAAAAAAAAAATGCTTTGATAAGCTGCTGCATGTTTTCTGCTCACTGCTCTTTAGCTCCAACTGTGATAGTCTCTCTGTGATGTTGAATTATTAACAATATGACAGGGTAGTTTGTTTGAAATGAGAACAGACTCTCTGCTTCTTCTGGTTCAAATCAAAAAGGGAACCAAGTGAAATCTAACACTGTCCTCAGACATAAGGTTACATGCCTCCATATCAAGCTGCAGGCCAGGATTATGGAGCTGCAGCCACACACCTGCTACAGCTGGTCCATAATAGAACGACAGAGAGAAACTCAGAACAAACAATCCATAAAGTTTTGTTCTTTTATATATTTGATGGCTAAACGTTGCAATATTTGCACTACTAATTCTTATGTCTCCATTGTGTGTGCAGCTGGTGAGGCCTTTGTTACCCTGGCCACCTCAGACTCCTACTGCCAGGGGGCAACAGTGGTGGCCAGAAGTTTGCGACGGCATGGAACAACTCGCTGCATAGTCGTCATGGTGACCCCAAACATCTCTGACCAGTCAAGGTTGGGGACTCATTTCTTTCTGACTTTGAGTTCCAATAATTATTCTGTAAATGTCTAAGATAAACTCAAACCTATCATAGGATTCAATACAAAAATACCACATTGTTAAAGGGTTAATAGAGGAGCGACGTTACGGTGACTTCCTGAAGGCATCATAACAGAAAGAGCAAGAGTTTCTTAAAGTCATAGGCCCAATATCAAGGTGTTAAATTATGAAATCAAATTTCTTTTATGTATATATCATTTTTAGAACAACTGAATGTTGTGCTTGATTGTGCTATAAAAAGGCACTATGTGCCTGAAAATACATAACATCATCCCTTTAAAGAAATGAAACATTTTTTTGCAATGAACCTTTTTCGTCTTGTTCCTTGGATATGAAACAAAGCAGCTAGGTTTACTCACTGAGTGGTAACACATTGTGTTTTTAGAACTTAAAGAACAAAATAAACATATACATTTGAACCAAGTAATTCAAATAGTACTTTGTTATGAGTTACAATTTACTTTCTGACTAATTGAAATCCTTTTGAGCAGAAAAGCTCTTGAGAATGTCTTTGATGAAGTCATCACTGTGGATGTGAAGAACAGCGAGGACCAACTCCATCTGTCCATGCTGGGACGTCCTGAGCTTGGCGTCACCTTCACTAAACTCCACTGCTGGAATCTGACTCAGTACAACAAATGTGTCTTCCTGGATGCTGATACACTGGTGAGTTTAGTGGGAATATTCCACTTTAGGGAGTTCAGTCTGCCTTGTGTTTCGCTGGTTCGTGAAAATATTGGTGCGTGAAAAATTGGAAGACTTGCTGGAGGAATCCTCTCCATGGTAGAGGGATGAACTTAAAGGGTGGGTCCCCTTCGGGGAGCGGGCACATGTACCCTGTCTTCCTTGTTCTGTACTGAAACAAATTTCGTTGTGCTTCCGTATAATATCAATAAAAGCATTCTGATTCTGATATCTAGGTTATCATCCTGGATCATACCCATAACCCAATCTTGGATTAGCAAGAGATGATGGATGCATGATGGATAGATGAACAAGTGTCACAATTCAATTCGGTTAATTTTTAAAGCAAATATTCACATCACATGACTTCAGAAAATTAGGTCTGTTTAATCTAGTCATACAAACAGATTTCAAGTCAAGTAGACCAATTTCAATTGATCCTAATTATAGAACAATGCAGTTAGGTCATGAGTCAACACACATCAATCTGGTAGTCTTCATTTGCTTCTGTTCTGACCTCCTGATCTCCTGCTTATCTCCAACATATGAACCCTGACATCTTCAGCTGGACTTTGTTCTTGTGATTTCTCGGCCTGTGAAGTCAGTGAAAATGTGTCCTGCTGGCTGCAGGCATGTTTAAAGGCCAAGCTACAAGCTACAATATAAGGTTCCTGAGGTCATAGAATGTTCACTGTGGTTAGTAAACATTGTATGTCTTTGAAACAGACACAAATATTTGTCTCTGTTTCGAAGTTCTCGACTGAAGCATCCACAGCCACTTCACCAACTCATCTGATTAAGTGGCTGAGACCAGCCAGCATGTTCTGGGTCTGGATCTCCTCCCACTGGGACGTGCCCAGAGGGCATCCTAAACCTCAACTGGTTCCTCTTGACATGGAGAAGCAGCAGTGGAGGAAACTCATTTCAGACATTTGCATCCACGACCTCATCTCATCTCATCTCATCTCATCTCATCTCATCTCATCTCATCTCATCTCATCTCATCTCATCTCATCTCATCTCATTCCTACGGCGCTAGTAACCATAACCCTTCTCTGGCTCTAAACCATGGCCTTGATTTGGAGGCACTGGTCCTCATCCCAGTTGCCTCACACTCTAGTATAGCGGTTCTCAACGTGGGCGCTATCGCCCCCCAGGGGGCGTTCAGATGACGGCAGGGGGCGCTGGTGGAAACTTTTACAAAAGGGGGGCGCTGGGATTCCTTTGGGGGGCGTTTGGTTGAAGGTAAACTTTACACCTTAAATGCAGAACAATACCAGTTTAGCCTTTGAGCAACTTGGTAAAACTGTATTTCGTAACAGTAAAACATGGTTGGCTGCAACTGTATCAATGGCAGCTCTTCTTCTCTTTGTAGCTTCTTGGCGCAGCTCCGCTCCTGCTAGTAGCTTCACCGTTTGAAAGCGGCCGCTACCATGGAAGGACAACAGAAAAACTCTTATGAACATGTAATAACTTAAATCACGATACCTTCACTTTGTATCCCTCTGAAAAATGAACCATTTAAATAAAGAAATCCCTCCATGGTGATACCATGATAGAGAGCGTTCATTTTATAGCGATAACACCGGAGCTGTAAGTGGTCCGGTATGAAACGGGGGTGATGGAATAACACAGCACTTTTAAATTTCAATAATTAGAAAGCAGAAATTGTTTCCGTTGTTTTAAAAGGTTTATGTCAGTCTGCCTTTTCCCCATCGATACACCCTGCACCTTAGGGGGTTAAAAAATAAAACGACGCGCACATTGCGCAAAACTCTGAAACAGGAGAAGCGGGACATAAAACGGAGTGACGAACTAGATGTGAATTATGGCATAAAAACAGAGAATCCGACGCTGAACAGTGAAAAATCAACACATGATGTGAAACACATGACGATTAGGCGGCGCAGCAGGTGATGAGTGAAGATTAATGATGGTTAATAAATGATAAAATAAATCTAACAACAGGAAAGAAACTAAAGTGATACAATAAACCAAGAGAGGATAATACTAATCAAAGGAAACTAAATGGAAATGAATGAAGAAGAAAATGCAAGAATAAACTAAGAAACTAAAGTAAATATAGAGGAATAAACTGGTATGGCAAGACCTTTAGAGCAATAATTAATACAGAGGACTGTATGGTAAGAATAAACAGACACTATTTCCAGATAAAAGGTAAAATAATATTGTTGAAGTGCCATGGGTTTGTTGAGACCAGTGGTGGAGAAAGTACTCCAAAAATGTACTTAAGTAAAAGTACAAATACACAGTCAAAAATGTACTCAAGTAAAAGTCAAAGTACCACATTAACATTTTACTTAAGTAAAAGTAAAAAAGTACTGGCTTTTAAAAATACATAAGTATTAAAAGTAAAAGTACTTGCTGAATACATAACCTAATCGCTAATATCATTAAGTGAACTGATCGTATTTAATTTTAATACATAAGAAATGTGCCATTTTAATGAACAAAGTGTTCTTATTGTGTTTATTCTCTGTAACAGTTTATACTTAGATATGTGATTCTATGAATCATAATTTCAGGGATGGAAACATCTTGTCTCCTGTCCTAACATAGCATGAACTTCATTAGTGACATTTATTTAGAAAGAAATCCAACAGAAAGGCGATGGAAAGAAGGTGGGTGAGGGAGAACATGCAACCGAGGAGCCACGTAGCAGAGTTGTAGTCAAGACCACCGAGACCAAGACCAGCAGCGCCCTGCGCTACATGACACAATAAAATTAAGTTTACCTATCAAAATTGGTTCTCAGATTGATCTGAAAGATCCACATTCCCATAAAAACACCTAGATGTTAAATACTTAGAGCTGAAATTTATTTAACCAGTATCAATTAAAACTCATTTCATTCTGTTTTGCTTTCATTGCTGTGCAACAATCCACAGAGGTCTCCTGCTATCTCTAGAAAAATAACACCCTGGACCGTTGCCCATATTGCCCATGTCAGAAACCACAACTGAAACAGCAATTAACGGTAAATAACGTTCAACTATGAACACTGTCCAACGGCGCAACAAGTAACCAAGCAGAAGGAGCACCATGACTGTTCTCACCCTCCCTCCCACTACGATGTTTGCCACCATGACAGGAGACGAAATCAATCAATGAGCATGCTCTGTGTTCGTTCAACTTTTACTTATACGGCGATAAAATAAACGTGTGTATGTGTTAGCTACTGCAGTGTACACAAGAACAAAGAACGGCTCTCAGTGAGGCTTCAGTCCTTAGGACTTAGTAAAGATCCGTCCAGAAGAATCGGATCGTTCCTGAATGTCATATTACTATATTGCACTTTGGTCACAGCGTTGTCCCATATAGGCGACACCTCAGTCAACACACAATGGCATGAGTGACAACTTTTTTTCATCGCAGATGCAACATGTGTGTCTCAGTCAGTACAGCTAGCTTTGCTAGCATGACGTCCACAGATCTTACCTTTCTTTAAGGTTTCCTTCCAAGTGACGCTAAATCACGTTATTGCTTGGATTTTACGGCGCCACCTTAAGACCCTGAACTTCACATTTTAACGGAAAAAAAGCTCAATGTGACGATGTAACTAGTAACGCGACGGTTTTGTAGAAATGTAGTGAAGTAGAAAGTACAGATACTTACTGTAAAATGTAGTGGAGTAAAAGTAGAAAGTATCTATTATTAAATCTACTTAAGTAAAGTACAGATACACGAAAACTGTACTTAAGTACAGTAACAAAGTACTTCGTTACTTCCCACCACTGGTTGAGACCACATCTAATACTGAGAATAAATATATCTTACAGACCATAACAGTAAATAACTTATCACTTATTTAAGTTTTTAATTAGATTTGATTTATTTATTTCTTCAATATTATTTTTCATGTCAGTGTTAATGTCATGAGGCTGATGACTCCATGACACTTTCAATTTGACTCATTAGGATTTGATTAAGAACCAGATTTGTTCTTTGTAATTTCTGTCCAGTAAAACTATTAATCTATAAATCAATAGACAGGTTTATATGAAGATATAATCCATGTTTCTGTCTCATATTTCTATGGCATTAAAAGGATCTGGAACTTTTGTTTTTCTACTGAAAGCTCTGGTTTGCGCAATAAATGCCATGTGGGTGAAATTTTATGGATGATACTCTGATGTCCCATTCTCCTGAAGGCAGCACAGAGCTGCACCACCAGAAACCTACAAGAAGAGCTATGATTAATGTAGTTACAGTTCTATCCATGTTTTAATGTTGCAGAGCTCAGTCGTTTTGCAAATAGTTTAAAGTTTAAACTGGCATGTTGAACATCTTTTCTCATTTTGTGGAATATTTTACAACTAGAAAATGGCAAAAAATAAGAATATTTTTTCCACTCTGATTGGCTGCTGTCAGGCCTACAGATTTTAACTTGAATGTTCATTGCATTTTTCTTAGACGCCTGTTAAAATAATTTCTGTTCCCATTACTTTTTTGTTCTCAGGAAAATTATTTTTGATGATAAATACAGAAACAAGCATAAAAATCAAAACATCTACAATAGTGATAGTAATATTTATAATAAAATAATAGTCAGTGCAAAGTATCCTATAAATTCTTTGGTGGGGCCGGTGAGGGACCTGGATAAAGGCTGGGGGGGCGCTGGGCCAAAAAAGGTTGAGAAACACTGTTGTAGATGGTGGGCAAATCCAGGCCTGGAGGGCCGGTCTCCTGCAATTTTTAGATGTGTCTCTACTTCAACACACCTGAGTCAAATAATGAAGTCGCGAGCAGGACTCTGGAGAACCTGACTGCACTGTCGGGATGACTCAGCTGTTGGATTCAAGTATGTTGGACCAGGGAGACATCTAAGAGAGGCAGGACACCGGCCCTGGAGGACCAGGACTGTCCACCCTTGATCCAGAGCCTTAAGGAACTCCAGGAGAATCTCATCCATCGGTCCCTCTGCCCGCCATGATTTTTTTTTTTTTTAGCTGTTTAGCACCAGAGAATCTGGAATCTAGCTGACAGCTTCACAGGTGGTCCAAAAGTTTTTACTCAATTATGAATGAAAATATAGAGTAAAATTAAAAATTTTCCCACACTGTCCCTTCTCAGGTCCTGTGCAATGTCGACGAGTTGTTCCAACGGGACGAGTTGTCAGCCGCTCCTGACCCTGGCTGGCCAGACTGCTTTAATTCTGGCGTGTTTGTCTTCAGACCATCCAAGATCACCTACACCAGCCTGCTGGCTCACGCCCTGCAACACGGCAGCTTTGATGGTAATGCATCACAACATGTTTGAGCTGCAGGCAAGAAAAAAGTAGAAGGCTGATTGCTTTGAGGACTGATGTCTCAACTGAATACGCTAATGTAAAGTCAAGAGAGATCTTAGGAAGTAACATGATTCATTCATTGCTTAAATTTACACTTAAATGTCTCATCAGATTTTCCAGCTGTCTACCAGCGTTGCAATAAAACCTGGATTTGTTTCAGTCAGCTGGGAGTGGGATTAATGTGACAGGATGACAGGATGAGCTGAGATTCCTTTTTTTTTTTTACCCCAAATCACAGCGATCAGAGAGACAAATCTGTCAAGTAAGAACAAATTAATATTTTACTAATTTCTTTTTTTTATATATTATATTATCAGGAGGAGATCAGGGCCTCCTAAACTCATTCTTCAGCAGTTGGAGTGTGGAAGACATCAGTAAACACCTGCCATTCATCTACAACCTGTGTGCCAGCTCTGTGTACACCTACCTCCCAGCTTTCCAGCAGTGAGTGTGTCGGCAACAAACTTGGCTGTTATATAATTCCCCTGGTAGCCTAGACGGTTTTGGCCATAATTGAACGTTTTCTTGGTGTCTGGAAAACATTTCAGAGCCATTTCAGAAACATCTGGAACATAATGGATCTGTACAATGGCTGCTGGAAAATGCAAGAGTTTTGTTGTTGACTTACCATCCAGAAATCACTTTCTGCATTCTTGTTGGTTGTGCAGGAGGCTCAACTTTTGCTTTTCAAAGATATACAGCTGTATAGTTGCACATCTGTGGCAATGTAAATGCTACGTTGGGGGTGTGGCCAGCAGCTTATTTGGATTTAAAGTGATAAGAGTCTTATTCTGGAAGGAGATCAAAATTGACAGAACTGACCAGATTAAAATCTCAATTTCAAAGAATGATTTTGTCCAAAAAATCTGTAGGATGTGTTTTATACACATACTATACATCCTAACCTGTTCAAGGAAGCATAACATGCCACCTGGATGCTATTGCAATAACCCCTAATATATTAATTTACATTCCAAGTTTCTGAAACTCAAAAAGTAATAACTATTATTAGAAATGACCATAAATGTCATGTTTTATTAGTTTCAGGTAGAATATCCTCAAAATGTACATCCATCTATTTGTATTGAGTTATTGAAATAAATAGAGTTTTAAGCAATGATAAAGTGAGAGGGGATGTTATGATGCTTCTCTTATCAGTTGTAACAAAACTTTAGTATTTCTTTCTTTAGCTGCAGCCTGAACTTTGTGTGATGGTAAAAATATGAAAAAATGACTTCTGGCTAACTGTGTGACTCCAATCTGCTTCCCACTGACTAGTGTATTGAACATGTTGCTGTTCTTCCTGTAGGTTTGGCCCCCAGGCAAAGATAGTCCACTTTGCAGGAGCCAGGAAGCCATGGAGCCCACAGAGGGATGGCTGCCACTCACAGAGTATGGAGCAGTTTGAGTCTCTGTGGTGGAAGGAATATCACAGTCACACACCATCTGCTCCAGACACTCAGCCCACTCCAAGAAGACCCAAACAACCGGTACCGAAACTGTTTACTGTTTTATTGCTCAGCTCTTTTCTTTTATGGATTTTGCTCATTTTTCACTGTTTGAAATTGCAATGTTTGGTGACACTTTATTTGAAGGGGGTTGAATAAGACTGTCATGACACTGTCATAAACATGACATAACACCTGTCATGAACATGAATAAGCCTTCATGAATATTTATGACTGTTGTCATAAAGCGTCATTCAGTAAATTATGACACTTTTAATACAAAGTTGACATTATTCAAAATGTCTTTATGACAACTTGACATTAACCAAGAAATCATTACTGATATAAATTTGTTATAAAAGTTTTACTGATTGCACTTTAAAAATTAGGTAACTTTATGTTATTAAAGGTAAAGTTTAAACAGTAATTATTTCTTAAGAGCTAAACTCTTAATTAAATTCATCATTTTCTTCTACAACCTTGGTCTCTGTGTCTCTCCTAACCACCACCAACCACTCCACATGACACAACCATGCACACACACACACACACACACACGCACACACGCACACGCACACGCACACACACACACACACACACACACACGCACACACACACACACACACACACACACACACACACACACACACGCACATACATACATAGGGAGAATTAACCCAATTAACCTGACAGTCATGTTTTTGAACCCATGGATGCACAGGGAGAACATGCAGACTTCATGCAGAAAGACCCTGGGCCAGGAATATATATATATATATATATATATATATATATATATATATATATATATATATATATATATATATATATATATATATATATATATATATATATATATATATATATATACCAGTAATCAGATACCCTGCCGGAATAATTAGCTGGCCAATGGAAGAGATGAAGGCCACGGATGTTAAGACTCGGAAGCTACTAACCATGCATGGAGGGTTCCACCCCAAATCCAGCACCCTGAGACTGTACACGAGCCGTAAGGAAGGAGGCAGAGGACTAGTGAGTGTGAGAGCCACTGTCCAGGATGAAACATCTAACATCCATAAATACATCAAGGACAAAGCCTCAATGGACGATGTGCTCAGCGAATGTCTCAGGCAATGGGGAACAGAGGACGAGGTGCTGGAGGAACCATCATGGGAGGACAAGCCCCTACATGGGATGTACCACCGACAAACAACTGAAGTGGCTGATATCAGGAAATCCTACCAATGGCTGGAGAAAGCTGGACTCAAGGACAGCACAGAGGCCCTCATCCTGGCCGCCCAGGAACAGGCACTAAACACCAGAGCAATAGAAGCTCAGATCTACCACACCAGACAAGACCCAAGGTGTAGGTTGTGCAAGGAGGCCTCTGAGACAGTCCAGCACATAACAGCAGGGTGCAAGATGCTGGCAGGGAAAGCGTACATGGAACGACATAACCAAGTGGCGGGCATAGTGTACAGGAACATCTGTGCAGAATATGGACTGGAAGCCCCGAGGTCAAAATGGGGGACACCCCCAAAGGTGGTGGAGAATGACCGAGCTAAGATCCTGTGGGACTTCCAGATCCAGACAGACAAGATGGTAATGGAGAACCAACCGGACATTGTGGTGGTGGATAAAGAACAGAGGAAAGCCGTTGTGGTGGATGTAGCAATACCAAGTGACCACAACATCAGGAAAAAGGAGAAACTGGAGAAATACCAGGGCCTCAGAGAGGAACTGGAGAAGGCCTGGAAGGTGAAGACCACAGTGGTGCCTGTGGTCATCGGGGCCCTCGGGGCAGTCACCCCCAAACTGGAGCAGTGGCTCAAACAGATCCCAGGAACAACATCAGACATCTCAGTCCAGAAATGTGCAGTTCTAGGCACAGCCAAGATACTGGAGGAGAACCTGAAGCTCCCAGGCCTCTGGTAGAGGACCCGAGCTCAGAGGATGAAAGAGACCACCCACGGAGGGTGAGAAGGGAATTTTTTTTTTTTTATATATATGTGTAAAACCAAAGCAGTCAGGGTCATCGGACTCTGACTGCTTTGGTTGTCCTTGGCTGGCAGCCAGCTTTCTACCCACTGAGGCTGCTTTGAACATCCAGGGTGACAGACAACTCAGAAACATGACTCTGATTTTGGATGCCAACATGACGTTACAACAAGCTTTCTTTTTTCTGCAGTTCCAAGAACAACAGGTCAAAATGCCATTTACAGGAAACTTGGACAGCTCCAGTTCACTGCTTGCACATTTTTCTCCATCCTCCAACAGTCTTCACTCACACACTGAAGAAATGAAGGTGAGATGAAAGCTCCGTGTTGTTGACCTGCATCAACTCTGAAAAGCACTATAAGAATCTGTATTCGCTGAATCAAAACTTAAATCTGATTTGACAACTTTGGAAGTCACTATACGTGGAGTAAAAGTTTTTGACACACCTTGAACTGGTAGCTTACAGGTCATGCAGTTATTGAAAAATCCCTTTAACTATCAAAGCTCCTATATATTCAGTAAAAGGTGAAATTTAACCCTATTGACATTTTCTAACAGGGCAGATGGTGGATGGTTAAATTTAAAATTCCCCCGGGGTTTTTAAAGCTCTTTGAGTTAAAACACTTTGAACTTCAACAAGTCTTGTTCAGTGTGTCTAAATGCCTCTTTGCTTTGAGTTGATGAAATGCGAATAGCCAAAACTATTAAAATTGATACATAATTGAAAAGGTTTACATCATAGAAAAGCCAATCAGTGTGAAAAACACGGGACTAAGTCCTCATGAATGTGATCTCCTGGGACCTTGGTAGAAAAGAGAGAAGCTGAAATGAGAGCACTTCATTTCCTTTGACTCTGTTTAATTTCATGCTCTTTCTGTGAGTAGTCATTAAAATATTTGTTGATAAAACTATTAATTAGCAGAATGAAAGGCCATATTAGCATAGCTACTTATGTTTGGAATATATCATGGTAATTATGATGGCTGCTTATTAGATGGGCCAAGTGGCTCTTGTTAGTTCCAGCAGATCAGGATCTCTGCTTCACTGCGTTTACTACAATCTTCCAGCAGTAACACTCAGTCTGTTATCTGTATGGTGCTCTGAGCTACATCACATTTCTGTCACTTTCAGTTCATTTCAATTTCAATTTTATGGGAGATTTGTTAGATTTTAAGTGCACTGATTAGTAACAAGGCTTCAATGTCTGAAGGCTCCTCACACAGACAGAACTCCAGAGCAGGAATCACCAGTCCTAGAGAAAGAGTCTCCATCAACAGAGACAGCAGAGGTCAGCGACTCCCCTGGTGCTGGAGCTGAAGGGACGGAGGACAGGAAAGGCAGTGCAGATGGAGACGCTCAGCCGGTATGGAAACTTATTTTACTTTCCATATCTTTCATAACTGAAGTCTTCCCGAGACTGTTTACTGGACATACAGGTCCATTTTCTATCTTTGTATCTTTTCAATTCAATATTTCAGTTCAATCAAATTTAATCTAATCCAATTGAATTCAGTTCAGTTTATTTAAATTCAATTCAACTCAAATCAATCCAATTTCACATCCGTCCATCCATTTTATAACACCCTTGTCTCTAGTGGTGTCAGGAGGTGCTGGTGCCTCTCCAGCCAACGTTCCTGGTGAGAGGTGGGGTCACCCTGGACAGGTCGCCAGTCTGTCGCAGAGACAGACAGGACACACACACACACACACACACACACACACGCACACACACCTAGGGAGAATTTAGAGAGACCAATTAACCTGACAGTCATGTTTTTTTTTGGACTGTGGGAGGAAGCTGGAATACCCAGAGAGAACCCAGCATACAGAGGGAGAACATGCAAACTCCATGCAGAAAGACCAGGCTGGGAATCGAACCCAGAACCAGTTGGTAGAGCAAGAGCTCCACCAACTGCACCACTGTGCAGCCCCAGTTCAATACTATTCAGTTCAATTATTCTAAGTTTAGTCCAAGTCAGTTCAATTAAGTTTAATTCAGTTAAGATCAAATCAGTTGAGCTGAGTTCATTTCAGGTCAGATGAATTGAAATTGATCACTTTTGGGAGAAAATTGTGTTTATTAATCAATAAAGAAACAAAACTGAGCCTGTCAAATAATCTTTTACTGTATTACTAATAAAAAATCACCTGTTTTTACTAAATGGTACAAGTCCAGACTGCCTGAATCAGGATAAATGAGCCCAGTGTATTGTTTGCACTCCAGTGAAATTAGACAAGCAGAGTTAGTGACTGAAACTGAAGAAAGAAATGAAGCAGTCTAATTGATTCTCAGTTTTTATGAGCTGAAAACATTGAGTTGAAAAGATTCTTTACTTCACATTATTTTTTTCAGAAACCAACATGTACTTTAGCTCTAAAGAAAAATAAAACAGGAGAAATAATAAGCCTCCATAATAGAGGACTTTTTCTTCACAGAAAACATTCTGTTCTTTCAATCATAACAAAGCCTGTTAAAGAAAACCTGATAAGGTTTTGTTGTTTCTGCCACGTTTCATTTCATCAGGCAGAAAAAAGAGAGGCAGAGCATCGCAGAATGTGGGAGGCAGGACAGGTGGACTACCTTGGCAGAGATGCTTTCCAGAACATCCAGAAGATGCTGGACCGCTTCCTAGACCCACAACATGAAACCTCTCTTCCTTAAAGTGTGACGCCACTCGCTAAAGTTTTTACACCCCTTGAACTTGTCCAGATGAAAACTTTCATTAATTGTATTAGGATTTTATGGGAGTGATCAATAGAAAATACTATTTCATGTTTGTTCCATCAAAAGCATGAAAAGTTGAGTATACTTTCCCTCCAGTTCCACAGTGATGCAGTAAAAATCATGTGAAATCATATTTGGTTGCAATGGGATTAAATGTGGAATAGTTCAAGTCTGATGTCGATATGAGCTTTTCAATGCATAGAGAAGTCATGAAGTGTAAAATCACCAAACAGCCTAAATAATACAAACACTGTAGAGGTTTTTTATGATCTTCTCATTAAAAGTACAAAACATTTTCCTTCCTGTAACTTTAGACGGATGTGGACACTGTGACTCATATTTAAACTGTGATATGTTTTCCTATTTGTGTTATGTTATGGATAAAAGCTCTATGACAAAGCTGTGAAAACTGACTTAATCATTATTTACTATTTTTTAAAACTTTGATCATGTTGTTTTCCATACATGTTGAAGATTATATTTAGATTAAAGCCCTATACTTTTCAAAATGACTTGTTTTGGGCTTATGCAGACTAAGGGTCTTAACAACAAAGATTTTTTTATTACCTTTTTTCTTTTTATTAACTTTTACAGTTAGAGATAACTCGCTAAGCAAGGTGGTACTTAAAATAAGCATTTTTGCTATTTATTAGCTGCGTTTAGCAAACTAAATGGAGCAAGTAACACAACATGCTAGTGATGGCAGCATTTAGGCTAACATTAACATTTTGGCTCATTTTAGCTTATACACTAACATTTCTTACACCCTCAGTGGGTATAAATAAATTTAAACTTAACATTTTGGGCAAAACCTTTATGCGGAATAGTTTTTGAAAGATCAAAGCCTCTTTTAGCGGATAATAAAAAATAAAAAAAATTTAAAGGCACGTGGAGGCTTTGTTTACAGAGCGAGCCGAGGTCCCGGCAGCTGGACCCACCGGTCGGTCCGTCGGGTTCTAGGGGTTAACATACTGAATGGAGTAAGTCCATGTTAGTCAATATGCTTGTGATTCTCCTCTTATTTGGTGCATGTTACCCAAGCTTAGCATTGATGCTAATTTTTAGCATCAGAATGATGTGTTCCAACCAATGGGTGCACTTTGATTGGCCCTGTTTAAATTTCTTCAGAAAATTCTATTCTATTCTATTCTATTCTATTCTATTCTATTCTATTCTATTCTGTTCTAAAGGAATCATAATGTATAGTTTCCTGTTTTTAAGAACTGTTTTGGCTCTAAAACATGTTGAGTGGATTTTGTATGAATGGTGCAGACTAAATCAATTTGTCTTGCTTTTAGCACATTTTTAGTTTTGGTTGGTGGATGAAAGATTAATTCAGAAAAGATTTAAATTACCCAAAGCACAAAATCAACCCTTAAACAAGTGATGCCCAGCAGGGGGCACTGTGGCTCTTCATGCAAGCTTGTTCAAGTGTGACAGGCCATCAGTGAGGGTGTAATGCAGATTATTAGATGTCTGACTGCAGTCAACAAACTGCTGAGCAATCCTTATCTAATAGCAGCTCTGTGCATGTCATCTTCATGGGCATTCCTCCTGAATTGTGTTGTCACAGTGATGGAGCGGAAGGAAAAACTGCAGCAGAGCTTGCTGCAGGGAGACCGCTCTGACTGATCAAGATTAAAGTAGGAGAGCTGATCTGAGATAAAGTGCTGCTTTCTTTTGACAGCCACTTTGATTAGGCTATGAGAGGTGAGCAGGAACCAAGGAACAGTCCCTGAAGGTACGAATGTCTCCAGTGGTAATTACAGCTCCTTTACTGACCGTTCTACTGGACAGACCAGTCCAACCAGTAAGGCAGCAGCTTTAACTGTGTTAAAGTTTCCACTCACTGAACATGTGAACTGAAGTCCAAACTCATAGGATTTTGGAAAACAGTTAATGATAACAGGATAAATCAATGATGTATAAAATCTCATGCAACTAATGAACATTAACTGTTGAATCCGGTTTACTCTGGATTCAGTTACAGATTTTTTATATAGATGAACATATTTATGTGTACATGCTTGTAATTTTATATTAATGTTATTTTATATTTTATACTATATTATATTTTATATGTGAGTCATCAAAGAAAAACATCAAAATATATATTTTACTGTTTAAACTTCATGAGGAAGTCTATTACACTGGACTGCGGACACAATGAAATTGAGCAAAAAGGTGTGTAAAGAACAAAATAATATTTAAAAGGCATTTCATTTAGGCAAACATCTAAATGTACAATTAAAATATTTTGTTGTAAATATTTGGTGCATTTTACAAAAAAATCATTGTAAGCAAAACAAGAGGACATGAAAGGTTGCTGCAAAAAAAGAATCACCCAAATATTTTTTTCACCTGGGAATTAATAAAGTATATTCTATTCTATTCTATTCTATTCTATTCTATTCTATTCTATTCTATTCTATTCTATTCTAGCTTCAGATTATTGTTGTATGTCTTCTATGTAAAAGTGATCTAACCAGCAGATTCAACTAACTGGAATCACTGGTTGAACAGGTATGTGGCAACAGTGGAGAGAAAAACATTTTCTAACCTTTATTTAATCAGATTAAAGACTCGGTGAGATCAGGACTTAAAGAAAAAAAAAAGAGCTTCTGCATTCAGAGATGAAAATCCTCATCTCCATTGAAAATGAATCCAAGTGACTTTTATTGTTGTTTTTTGTTCACCAATTACTGTAAATAGAACAAACATTAGAAACTAACTTAGAGAATCATTGATCTACAAAATCAATAACTAGATAAGAGAATGAATAACAGCAACAAGGAAAAAGACAAAGCACAGAAAAATAACCAAATGGTGTCACAACAAAAACAATGAAATTGTTTAACATATGCAGATTAGATTTACTTTTGTCCCCTTCAAGTTTTTTTTCTGACCTCCAAATAATATTCCCTAATATTATTTTATCAATCTAGGATCACATATATTTTGGGCAGAAGTGAAAAAGAGAGGGAGAGAAAATAAATAAATAATTAAATATTTCTGGTATATGCCAGAAAAAAAGAACAAATAATGAAATAAATAAAGGATAATTAAAAAACACTTTTATTAGACTGTCTCTTTGTTTCCATAGTGTAGAATTATGGAGTATATTTTAATGAAATATTCACATTGATTTTTATTTGTTGCTGTTTCATTGATATATGTTGTGTGAGAAAGTCTAGCCATTGTACTAATTTTTTCCTATTTTTCCAGATAAGCTGTATTGTTTTCTTGGTGACAGTCCAGCAGCAGGTTTGGGTCTGTCCATCCATCCATCCATTTTCTTTGCACCCTTGTCCCTTGGTGGGGTCAGGAGGTGCTGGTGCCTCTCCAGCTAATGTTCCAGGTGAAAGGCAGGGTCACCCTGGACAGGTCGCCAGTCTGTCGCAGGGCAACACACACACTCACACCTAGGGGCAATTTAGAGAGGCCAATTAACCTGACAGTCATGTTTTTGGACTGTGAGAGGAAATTGGAGAAAACCCACGTATGCACAGGGAGAACATACAAACTCCATGCAGAAAGACAGAAGCTGGGAATCAAACCCAGAACCTTCTTGCTGCAAGGCAACAACTCTACCAACTGTGCCACTGTGCAGCCTGGTTTGGGCCTGTCTGGAGTTTAATGTTCACTTCTTCTAGATTACCAATAAACAGAGGGGATAGTGGGATGTCGTGGCCAGAGACCTGAGACAGTTTGGTGATTGTTCCTTTCCAGTCGCTTGTTTTGGTGGACAGACCCAGAATGTGTGGAGGTGGTCATCAATGTCTGATTATGTAATCCATGCTGAGCATCCTGTGCTGTGTGAGGTGAGTTCTATGGAGTATTTTATATTCTATACTAAGGTCTTTTTCCTATTTATTGATCAGAATCAAAAATGCTTGAAGACATTATATTTTATGTCGTTTTCAGAGTGTTTTTAGCAACTTTGCAATTTCATTGATGCAGTCAAGTTGTCCAAGGTTAGCATTATTGATGTCTTGTTTTAATTGATTACACTGAAGAAACTGTTTCCGGTAAATGTTGTATTTATCAAAAAGCTGTTGAAATGTTAATACGTTATCCTCATGGAAGACGTGGCTTGTTCTCAAATGAGAAGAACATGGAGTGGCAGATCGAGTTGGAGTGGTGGTCAGAAAAACTCTAGACTTTGATTAAATTAATCCAAGACACTAAAGTTTGGTTAGAAAGTTGATAAAAACCCTGTGAAACACGACGGAAAGAAAACTCATCCGTCATCACCTGCCTGGACAGCTGCTTCCCTCTGACTTCTAATGCAGCTCCCACTTCTCATGCCACTGGGCTCATTTCAGTTTTATTCATGAAAATTTGATTCAAACCATATTTCATGTCAAGTCTGTAATGCATAATAAATGTTATCAGAATTTTCAGATTTAAAATATTTCCTTCAGAGTTATAAAAAGTCTTTCTACTGTGATTTCAACTTGGTGCAATGTCCAGTTCAAATCTTTTAGAAGGATTTCCTGAAACAAACCTTGAAAAGTTCTGTCTTTTCTTCACCACCAACACAGATCCAAGATTGCCGCCCAGCTTGAAGAAGCTGCTGTTTTTTTTTGTCTTTTCTGCTCTCAGATCTCTGCAGCATGCATGATGCATGGCTGTATGAATTACAAAGTTCCAAGAAGAAAACTGTGAGACATCTTTAATAATTAGTGATGTGTGCTTTGACATCAAAGCAAAACAGAAACTGTAAATTCATGTGTTTCTTTGGTTCCACCATGCTAAGCTATGCGGTCTGTAACGGCCTGTGTGGCAGCGTGGTCATGTTTCTGAACGTGTGGACAGCAGAAGGCTTTTGTTCTAATGACAACATGTTCTCAATCCACATATCATTTTACCTGCTGGTAGTGACAGAGATTTAAAAATCATTTAGTTTTAAATGATTGCCAATTTCTCAAGTTTTATTAATCAAACTAATAATTAAAGAAACAGCTGCCATTGTAGAAAACTTGAACACTCCGTTGAACATTCATATAATGATTTAGCTTTATTTATTACTAGGAATGTAAATCAAATAGTTATAGTTTTATAGTAAATAAAAAAATGTCCAAAAAATGTTTATTGTGTCTTAAATCACTCAAAATCATCTGAGAGATCCAGATCAGGTGCAGAATGCAGTTCTACTTCATGCTGGATTCAAAGAGCAACTACTCAAAAATGTTTGTGTTTTTGTTGATGACACTCACCTGTTTTCAGTTAATTCCTTTTATTTTTAAGTCAGTGTTTTCTGTTCACTTTGGGTTACCACTTTATTCCTCTACCAGACAAAAACATTGTTCAGCATGTTTTTCATGCTTGACAATAAAATACTGGCTGCCACACCTTGCTGCTTGTCTATTGTGGGACCTTCTCTGCTTGCCGGGCTTAGCTAAGTCTGAGTAGATGAGATCTAAAAAGAGAGAAGCTGAAACAAAAGCATATTGCAATTTATGAAGTTCAAAGCAAAACACAATGTGTTAAATGTGACAGAACTATTTGTTCCTGTACTTGAAACATTGCCATACCATCGGAGTCATTGGACCCTCTGAGCGCCACCAGCAGGTAAAATGGGTGAATGTCTTGCCCAAGGTCACAATGGCAAAGTAACTGAGACGGACAGAGTAGGGAGTCAAACCGGCATCCCAATGGTTAAGGACAAAACACCTCAAGCTCAGTTAGTCAGATTGGTGAACATTCAAGGTTCACCATAGATTCTGAGATGGATTTAGGTCTGGACTAGGCCATCCAAACACATGAACATGTGTCAATCTAAATCATTTCATATGGATACGTGTTTAGGATGGTTGTCATGTTGGGAGGT